>NW_028300422.1:712717-753660 GCF_049724085.1 Artemia sp. Qi Xiang Cuo | reverse complement strand
TATTAGGTTGAAACTTCCAGAACATGTTGAGGGGTATGTTAAGCTAATAAAATGACTATATGCATACTACTACTCCTATTAGTAGTATTAGTACTTCTGCTGTTAGTTCTAATATTACTAAGGCTCGTGGTATTAATTTTGAACTTTCATTCACTGTTGAGGGATATGTTGGGCTACATCAAAATACATTATGTACTTGCAGGTTATCAACAGGACGTATCAGGAATATTTCAGAAACGGCTTAAAGCATTTAGTTGGAACTATCAGGGCATAAGAAGGGTATGTTGTGCTAGACCACATTATAAAGGCATAATGTGACTACCATTACTGCTTACTGATAATACTGCTACTGCTATCACTACTACTACTCTTGTTGCGCCTTCTATTACTTTTTTGCTTTGCTTTAAAAAACTATTTTTCTTTAAAACTAAATCAAAAGACACTATGAGTATGCTGGTTCCCAAATGACGTCTTAGTAATATGTTTAGAACGACTGATATGAAGTTGAAACATATAGAGATGCTATTATTAATACTTCTGTTTTTACAATTGAACTAAATCGAAAAAGTACAAGTGCATCCATGTTGTCAAAATAGCATCAATACAATTTTTTTGGGAATGGTATTGTTTTATTCTTATGAAAAACTTGTGGTGTTACGTAAATTAAAAATATTTTGTATGTCTAATTTTTTAAAAGGGCGTATACTACTATTAGTAATAACAACAGCTCACTGCAGCACCAAGCCACTTGAGGCCAGCACAGCTACGCACGCTACTCATCCATCCTAATCTATTCAAAGCCTCCCTCTTTAGACCTCTTATGAAGTTACCATTTTCCTTAAAAATCTTTCGTTGTGACATGCTCTCGTCTGAACTGCAGATGACCTGCTTTTCGTTTAGCCCTGGACGGTTTGCCGAAAAAGACAATCTTCGGCAATTTTGTCATCCTTCATCCTTAAAACGTGCCCTAGTCATCTCAACCTTATAGCCTTAGAAAGCGGGATTGAACCACACTTTTCTTGCAGCCTAGTGTTTGAGATACGGTGAGTCAGTTGGGTACACAAAAAAAAATCCGTGGACTGAGTGAGACAAACTGAGGACTAAAGGTGTTTGATAACTCTAGCACTTTTCAATTATCAACCTAAGAGTGAAAATTTGGTTCACACATCCTAGGCGTATATTACTAAAAACTGTCGAAAAATTTTCTCTAACATATAAATATTAAGCCAAATTATGTATTCTTATAAAAATACACTTGATTTTTTTTAATAAAAGGAATAAATATCAGTAAATGAATATTAAACTCTCAATCCACATTCATTTGTTATTTTTTTCTGTAATCTTGGCTATGATTGTTTTTTTTTTGCTTTTTTTCGTGATTTTGAGAAATAGAAATGTACAAGGCAAAATAAAGATTGTTTTCAGTAAAGTGAATTTATGTTCCGATCATCAGAAAGCATCTTCAGAAATATTATTTAGAAAGCGTCTTACTCATCTTAGCATACCACAGTTCTTATGAAAAATAAAACTTAATACCATTTTCCAAAACATAGTATATATGCCATTTTGACAACCTGGATGCGCTTACTCTCTTTTGATTTATCTCAATTATAAGAGCAAAAGTAGTAATTGTAGTAGCCCAGAAAGTTTCAACTTAATGCCCTCTGTCGCTCTTGATATTTTGCTGAGAGGTCTTTATGGCAACCAGCATACACATAGTGTCTTTTGATTCAGTTTTAAAGCACCACAAACTTTCCGTGAAAGTTCCTACTTTATACTCTATTCTAGGGTATGGGTTATACCCTGTCTATACCTTTGTCTATTATAAAAAAAAACTAACAAGAATCTGTAAGTCGATTTCATACTATGTACGTGATTTTTTCTGCTAAGTGTTAAATTATATTACGTCAATTACGACCATTCAAACGTAAACAGGCCTTTTCACTCCCCACACCCCTTCATTCCTCAAGCCCACCCAATCAAAATTTGTAGGTAGTTATTTTGTTCCCCATAATTGAAAGGTCCAATAACTATGTCTCCTGTGATGTCAACCCCGCGACCTTCAAGGCAAAAGCTGAAATTTATGCAATTCGTTTATTATTGTAGCGATAAAAAATTTTATGGCCGTCCTAACTGCAGTAATGAAGATTGACCGCGTCGAATGTGATATTGTACCTTAAGCCTGTGAACTTACACCTTATAAGTTCTTCGATAGTGTCGCTTATAGCGCTAAAGATTGTGCCGGTTCAGCCGGGTGAATTTTTCTTATGTTAAGTGACAGACTAAGCAAACTATAAAAATGATAAGAAAATCAAAGGTTCCGCTGGGGAATATTACGATCGCATCTTCCGAGCCATTATATCTTGTCTCGTGCCGTCGAGGGCTGCGCGGGCTGCGAAAAGGGGGGGGGGGATAGATAAATGGGTGACCACGCCACTCGCTGAACGCGAGAAAATAAATTATGTAATTATGTAAATGTAACCTCCTTTCCTTGGGTTATCTCAAAATCAATTACCTCTAATGTTATGTAGAAATCAGATTCCTGGGAGCGCTAACTCGGAGGCATACGAACTAATTACCGGTCGTTTGACTAGACACAGACATATGAAACAAAATAAACGCAAATAGAAGAGCAATAGATCTATTGTAACTTACATTTAGATGTACAACAGGGCTCACTTCAATTGACGGCAAATAATAACCAAGTCTCTACAATGACTGCATAATAATTTGAATCGCAATGCCTAAATGCCAACAAAATTCTGGTCTCAATAATCTTCCAAAAAGAACTTTTTACCACACTCTCAAACATAGTCCTCGTCCTGCGCTCTAAGAGCTGACCCACAATTGGCCTAAGTCCTAAGGCGGGCCAAACCCTCCGTCCAATAATCTGTCTTTAATTTTTTTGATGATTTAAACGTTGACACAGTCTTATAACTTAGACTTCCTGCGAAAATATTGTATTTTGTAGTTTTTTTATTACCACTCTTCTCGGCGAAATTCAAAACTGGATAGCGCCGTTCTTTGTTTGAGGCTAAAATACAATTCTTCTTTATGCTGATTAAGAACTTTTCTTTTTTTTAAACTAGATTTAAATTTAATTAGATGAAGTCAGCATTATCTTTAGACAGAAGGAACTTTATTTTGTATTTTAAATATATCACATTTTACTCACGGTACATATTACCCTTCCTATTATTTAATGCCGTCCCGTCATTAGGACTTGCTTGCCCTTGGGCTTTTGAAATATTCGCTATTTATTAACTATTTATTCTATATAATTTTGATTGATATTGTATTATTTTTTATTTTTATTTTGGCTTAATAAGGAGTGCTAAAAAAATTTCTTTATTGCTTTTTCTTATTTTATTATATATCTCGTTCTTAAGTTCACCTACTGGACTAAGATTATCTGTGGTTCTAGCCTATCTACTATACTAAGGATTTTTTTTCTACATTTAGCACTGATTACTTTTACATTTCCAACAAGGTTGGGGCTATACTACCTTTACATAAGATTTTTTTTTTGGAAAATTTACCTTTTACAAGTTTTTTTTTTTGCTGTCTACTGCTTTCTATCTACGCTACACTATCTGCTTTCTATCTACGCTACATTAAATGAATAGCACGACAACGCTACAAATAACTCTATCTGAACATCTAAGGCTACATATAAGAACGATTTAAAACACACAATATTGGGTTTACCATGTTCACTGGTAATATTAGATTACTTTCTCTGGGGATGTTTGCTACGCAACGTTAGTGATAGGATATAGGAATTTTTGAGTTATCAAATTTATTAAGAAGTAAAATATGTAAATTCACATCTATTTCATCACCATTCATGTCTTTTTAGCGTACTCAATCCTTCTGTTGTAAACTATGGTCCTTCACTCCTTTCGTCTTGGCAAAATTTTTAAAGCACTTACAGTATAGTTTCTTCATGGAACAGTTCGAGCATAATTGTGTTCACACGACGAGCTTTGTCTAATTGTCAACTGGGAAATGATGCTTCCTACTACAGGTGTGGGAATGTGCTATCAGAGTTCATTCTCACTTGCGTTTTGATAGTTCATAGGGTGCCTTATCATTAAGGGGTCGAACACTGGGATTTCGTTTATTTTCTTCTCAGCATATCATTTTTGGGATATTTTAAGGCACATAAAGAATGTATTTCTTGTATAAAATTGTTCATTCGTGCACTTAGGATCACAGTTCAATTATAAAATAGTTAGTTCATGGCTTGCGTCTATTAACCTTTGTGGCAATTCCTAGGTTAATCACAGGGGAATTGAAGTTTGGATTTGGAACAGGTCAACATCAAACTATAGTGACTCTTTCAACACATTGTCTTTAACTTGTGGGAGGGATATATTGTCACTGAGGGGTTAGTCACTGGGGTTAATTTTGGTTTCTGTAATTCAATGGTCGGTTGCCAGGTCCATTTTTCAGAAATTATCTCGTAATATTATGGGATAACAGATATGAACCCTCCACACAGAGGGGATAGGATGGATTCCGAGAGATGGTCGAAAGGTATTTCGACACGTGAATCTGCGTCATATAAAAAATTTTTGGGATCATCAAATATCATAACTAGGCTACAGTCAAATGGTTCATGTGTCCATAAGGATTATCATGGGTGATATTTAGGTACTTATATCTTGTACTGGTCGATGGGGTTCTCAGGATTTATGTAATTATATAGTTCGATAATGCAATGGATCCTGAGATTCAAATATAATGTTACCTGATACGTAATATGGTTCATGGTCGAAGAAACAAGGATCAAAAGGTAACTGTAATTTTCGTAGACGTAGCTGGGATGAAAATTGGCTGGAGTCTATGGTGAGTACTCTTCGTTGGTTGAGGTATGATGAAAATAGATGCTACTAGGTTGTATCTGCACTGGACAACTCATTGTAACGATCGCTATCCAATATGTCAATCCACTTCCTGTAATAAAAATAACGAGGCAGAATCACACTTTCTTTAAAATCAAGAAATCATAATAGATAATAAACAGTGCGATTAGGTGAATTTTGGGTTGAATGTAACCCTACAAGACAATATAAAAGGATACACTGATATTACTACATGACATTGCTTTTAATAAAACGACATTATTATCATGTTGGTTTCATATACATATAATTCCCATTAGGAAATCTAAAACAGAGATGTCTTCAAATTTGTTTTGAGAACGGAAACAACGATAAAAGGCTTATTTAATCTTCAATACTTATTTAATTCTCCCTTAGATTTAAAACAATCCTTTAAACATAAGTTACTCTACATTATTAAGTTTGAGGTCTAATTTTACAACACATTTCATGCCTGCATATGTACCGTGAGTAAAATGTGATATATTTAAAATACAAAAGTAAAGTTCCTTGTTTCTAAAGATAATTCGGACTTCCTCTAATTAAGTTTAAATCTAGTTTCAAAAAAAGAAAAGTTCTTAATCAGCAAAAAGAAGAATTGCATTTTAGCCTCAAACAAAGAACGGCGCTATCCAGTTTTGAATTTCGCCGAGAAGAGTGGTAATACAAAAACTACAAAATACAATATTTCTACAAAATACAAAATACAATATTAAGGTACAATATCACATTCGACGCGGTCAATCTTCATTACCGCAATTAGGACAGTCATAAAAATTTGTATCGCTATTTTTTTTTGTAGGATCAGCGGCCTGTGTGCTATCAGAGTTCATTCTCACTTGCTTTTTGATAGTCCATAGGGTGCCTTATCATTCAGAGGTCGAACACTGGGAGTGGGTTTATTTTCTTCTCAGCATATAATTTTTGGAATAATTTAAGGCACATAGAGAATGTATTTCTTGTATAAAATTGTTCATTCGTGCACTTGGGGATCACAGTTCTCTTATAAAATTGTTAGTTCATGGCTTGCGTCTATTCACCTTTGCGGTGATTCCTAGGTTAATCACAGGAGAATTGAAGTTTGGATTTGGAACAGGTCGACATCAAACTATAGTGACTCCTTCAACATATTGTGACTCCGTTCAACATATTGACCGCGTCGAATATGATATTGTGCCTTAAGGCTGCGAACTTACGCCTTATAAGTTCTTCGATAGTGCCGCTTATAGCGCTAAAGATTGTGCCGTTTCAGCCGGGTGAATTTTTTCTTAGGTCAAGTGATAGGCTAAGCAAACTATAAAAATGATAAGAAAATCAAAGGTTCCGCCGGGGAATATTACGATCGCATCTTCCGAGCCGTTATATCTTGTCTCGTGCCGTTGAGGGCTGCGCCGGCTGCCAAAAAGGGGGGATAGATAAATGGGTGACCACGCCACTCGCTGAACGCCAGAAAATAAAATATGTAATTATATAAATGTAACCTCCTTTCTTTCGGTTATCTTGAAATCAATTACATCTAATGTTATGTAGAAATCAGATCCCTGGGAGCGCTACCTTGGAGCCATACGAACTAATTACCTGTCGTGTGACTAGATACAGACATATGAAACAAAATAAACACAAATAGAAGAGAAATAGATTTAATGTAACTTACATTTAGGTGTACAACAGGGCTCACTTCAATTGACGGCAAATAATAACCAAGTCTCTACAATGACTGCATAATAATTTGAATCGCAATGCCTGAATGCCCATATAATTTTGATCTTAATAATCTTCCAAAAAGCACTTTTTACCACACTATCAAACATAGTCCTCGTCCTGCGCTCTAAGAGCCGACCCACAATTGGCCTAAGTCCTGAGGCGGGCCAAACCCTCCGTCCAATAATCTGTCTTAAATATTTTTGATGATTTAAACGTTCACACACTCTTATAACTTAGACTTCCTGCGAAAACATTGTATTTCGTAGTTTTTTATTACCTCTCTTCTCGGTGGAATTCAAAACTGGATAGCGCCGTTCTTTGTCTGAGGCTAAAATGCAATTCTTCTTTTTGCTGATTAAGAGCTTCTCTTTTTTGAAACTAGATTTAAACTTAATTAGAGGAAGTCGGAATTATCTTTAGAAATAAGGAACTTTATTTTTGTATTTTAAATATATCATATTTTACTCACGGTGCATATTACTCTTCCTATTATTTAATGACGTCCCGTCATTAGGATTTGCTTGCCCTTGGGCTTTTGAAATATTCGCTATTTATTAACTATTTATTCTATATAATTTTGATTGATATTGTATTATTTTATATTTTTATTTTGGCTCAATCAGGAGTGTTCCTGAAAATATTCTCTATTGCTTTTTCTTATTTTATTATATATATCTTTCTAAAGTTCACCTACCGGACTTAGATTATCTGTGGTTCTAGCCTATCTACTATACTAAGGATTTTTTTCTGATCCTACAGGCCGCGCCATTTGTAGCGATAAATATGTTATGACCGTCCTAACTGCGGTAATGAAGATTGACCGCGTCGAATGTAATATTGTACCTTAAGGCTGCGAACTTACACATTATAAGTTCTTCGATAGTGCCGCTTATAGCGCTAAAGATTGTGCCGTTTCCGCTGGGTGAATTTTTTCTTAGGTAAGTGATAGGCTAAGCAAACTATAAAAATGATAAGAAAATTAAAGGTTCCGCCGGGGAATTTCACGATCGCATCGTCCGAGCCGTTATAGCTTGTCTCGTGCCGTCGAGGGCTGCGCCGGCTGGGAAAAGGGGGGGGGGATAGATAAATGGGTGACCACACCACTCGCTGAACGCGAGAAAATAAAATATGTAATTATATAAATGTAACCTCGTTTCCTCGGGTTATCTCGAAATCAATTACCTCTAATGTTATGTAGAAATCAGATCCCTGGGAGCGCTACCTTGGAGGCATACGAACTAATTACCTGTCATGTGACTTGATACTGACATATAAAACAAAATAAACACAAATAGAAGAGCAATAGATTTATTGTAACTAACATTTAGGTGTACAACAGGGCTCAATTCAATTGACGGCAAATAATAACCAAGTCTCTACAATGACTGCATAATAATTTGAATCGCAATGCCTGAATGTCAATATAATTCTGATCTTAATAATCTTCCAAAAAGCACTTTTTACCACACTATCTAACATAGACCTCGTCCTGCGCTCTAAGAGCTGACCCACAATTGGCGTAAGTCCTGAGGAAGGCCAAACCCTCCGTCCAATGATCTCTCTTAAATATTTTTGATGATTTAAACGTTCACACACTCTTATTACTTAGACTTCCTGCGAAAACATTGTATTTTGTAGTTTTTTTTATTAACACTCTTCTCGGCGAAATTCAAAACTGGATAGCTCCGTTCTTTGTCTGAGGCTAAAAGGCAATTATTCTTTTTGCTGATTGAGAACTTTTCTTTTTTTTAAACTAGATTTAAACTTAATTAGAGAAAGTCAGAATTATATTTAGAAAGAAGAAACTTTATTTTTGTATTTTAAATATATCATATTTTAATCACGGTACATGTAGTATTTGTTTCAAGGAGGGGAAGGGGGTTTGATCTTTGGTGTCCAAAAGGCTAAGGGCATTCAGTTGAAGCTGTCAGAGAATGCTGAGAGGAGTGTCAAACTAAATCAAAACACACTAAGCGGATGCAGAATTGTCAAAAGGGTGTAACTCAGGATTGACAGAAGGTATTAAGCTAGAACTTTCAGAGAATAATGAGGAGAATGATCAATTGGCCGAAAAGGAAATATTACCAACGGGTTGTAAATTGAGTTGAAACTTCCAGGGCTTGGTGAGGGGATGTTCAACTGACTAAAAGGCACTATAATTGCACTACTTGTGCTACTAATACTCCTGCTACTAGTGTGACAACTACTACAAGTTGTCACAAGGGATATTAAGGGGAAAATTTTCAGGGAATATTGAGGGGGAAGTTGAACTGAATCAAAACACACTGTGTGCATGCAGTTTGTCAAAAAGGCGTGTCAGACATATTTTAGAAACTACTTCGTGTATAAAGTTGAAATTTACAGGGCTTGTTGTGCGGGTAGTTGAACTAACCAAAATGTAATATTTGCATACAACTACTTCTTCTACCGCTACTACTACTATTACCGCTGTTACTACTACTACTGCTACTAAAGCTGATGGTATTAAGATGTCAGTCTCAGGGAATTTTGGCACAGTGTTGAGCTAAATCTAAACACTATGTTCATGCAGGCTGTCTAAAGGACGCATGAGCAGTACTTCGGGGACTGTTAATCTTTATTAAGTTGAAACTCTCAGCGTGTCTTGAGGGGCATGTTAAAAAACAAACAAAAGAAGCTATGTGCATCCCGCTACTATGTCTAGAACTATTGCTATTACTGAAGCTAAGGGTATTTAGGTAAAGCTGTCAGGGAATGTATAGGGGGATGTTGAACTGAGCCAAAACACACTTTGAGTATGTAGGTTGTCAAAAGGGTGTACCAGCAGTATTTCAGGAACGGTTTAGTTGATTAAATTGAAGATTTCAGTGTATGTTGAGGAAAATCTTGAGCTAATCAAAAGGCACTATGTGTATACTGTTACTGCTACTACAATTACTGTAGCTAGTGAGGCTAATGATATTAAGGCAAAACTTTCAACTTAATCTTAACAAATTACATGCATGTGGGTTTTCAAAAGAGCATGTAAGAATATTTCAAGAACGTCTTAGAGTACCTAGTTGAAATTTCAAGGCATGTTGAGGGGATGTTTAACTAACCAATAGGCACTATGTGCATGTTACCACTTTTGCTACTATTACTGGTGCCACGAATTACTTATACTGAAGATAAGGGTATTAAGGTGAAACTTTCAAAGACGATTTTAGGGCATGTTGAAGTAAATCAGAACACTGTGTGGATTAAGATTGTCCAAAGGATGTTTAAGCAATTTTTCAGGAACAGCTTAGAGTATTAAGTTAAAACTTTCAGGGCCTGTTGAGAAAGATAATGAGCTAATCAAATGGCACTTTTTGCATTCTGCTACTACTACTACTTCTGCTAATTTTGCTACAATTACTGTGACTATTGCTACTGAGGCTAAGGGTAGGAAGGTGAAACTTCCAGGGAATGTTTAGGTGGATGTTAAACTGAATCAAAACACACTCTGTGCAAGCAGGTTGTCAAAATGGCGTATCAGCAATATCTCAGAGATGGTCTATTAAGTTGAAAATTTCAGGGCACTTTAAGGGGCATATTGAATTGACCAAAAGCCACTATGTGTATATTACTACTACTACTACTATAAGTTGTACTAACACTACTACTACATTACAACTATTAATTGCTACTACTACTTCTACTAAGGCTCACAAGAATAAAATAAAACAAAACCTTTACCCAAATTTTTATTATTTCATGTAAATGGGATAAAATAAACTTCTGAAAAGTTATAAAGGAAAAAAAAATATTAATAAAATTAAATTTTTGGCACACTATGAATCACCGATCAAACTCCTAAAGTGGGAAACAAACTGTTTCCAGTTGTATATGAAAATAGGCCCTAGGAAGAAAAATTTACTTACAATTTATTATTTGTATAAGGTCTGGAAAATAAGAGTTAAATCCTTAATTAACTCATAGAATTTTATATTTCTTTTAATGATAATTCAAGTTGAATCATTACGTTTTTTAATGGATTTATCGCTTTGTCTGGCATGCTTTTAATTGTGATTTCGGCCAAGCGGTATATTTTTGATTGATTTGTGGTACGCAAAGCATTGTGATTTGTAACAAGCAAAATATTGTGATTTTTGACAAGCAAAATTTTTCGCAAATAAGCTTCCAGCTAAAAATTTCCAATGGGAAGGAATGGTATGGGTCACAACAGTTTTGAGGGTGAATTCTTTGAAGTATATGGGTAAACATTTATTTTTCACTTGAGCAGTTCTCAGATTTGATCACCATCTGATGAGCACAACGTGACGATTAGAAATATTTCGTGATGCTGCAATATCCTTTTATGTTTAGTTGACTACGACGGGTACAAATGTGTTTATTTAAATGTTACCTTTAGCCCCCCCCCCCCCCTCTCTCTTTCTCTTTTCTCCCTTTCTTTCTCTCTTTCTCTCCCTCTCTCTTTCTCTCCCTCTCTCTTTCTCTCCCTCTTTCTCTTTTTCTCCCTCTCTCTCTCTTTTTCTCCCTCTCTCCATTTCTTGGATATGTCCTTTACTCGCATCTCTTATGTTTCAGAAAAGAACACCTGGAATACCAATATTTGAATTTGAGCAAAAACACCGCTTAGAGCCATTCGAGTCTAGTTTGTCACTGGAACAGCTTGGATCCTATGCTATTAAATTTCCAGAACTGCTCATGAGCTAATTGAACGAATCTGCTCTGTTCAGGGGTTTGTTCTGAACAGACCTTTCCACACATTTGTTTCTAATTGGAATTGACCTGTTTCGCATAATTAGCTAATATTTTGGGCTTCCTTTTCTTTTATTTCTGTTGTCCACTATCATTTTTTTGTCTTGAATCTATTTCTTCGTAAATCAATAGGAAGTTAAATATTGTTTTGTGCATCAATCAAGAATGCTTTAAAGCTGTTTCGTCATTAATTTGGGGGTTAATTTGGCGGTCAAGTATTTTTGGGTTTTAATGTTGAGTGTTTCTTCCAAAGGGGAGGAGTGGGGATCTCCAGTTTTTAAAGAACTAATAAGCCTAAGATTTTGAAAAATTGTCTTAAAATGTTTCAAAACGCAAGTCAGAAAAAAAATATATTGTACGAATAAAAGTAAAACATTTCCTTGATTGTTACTGTGTATTTTTTTTCCAAAACGAGTTTCAATTTAATAGGCCGAAAAGTGGAAGACTTTAATGAACTGAATTAGGAATTCCGCCTTGGTGTCAGAAGGGGATGTTAATTTTTTATTGCTCTGGGCCCAGCCTGGATTTTTATTAACCCTTTTTGATTGGTTTCCAATAATATTAAATGTCTGTAAGGCTTTTATTTACGTGTATTTAAGGTTTTAGTATTCAGGTAAATTTTTAGGCTGCATACCTTCAGTAAAGAGGAATTTATTATCTGTACTTTTGATTTCTATATTTGGCATGACAGATTTTATACAATTTTCATTGAATCTCCTACGTATTCACCGTTGCTTATAAGATTGTTGAAATTAATAAATGTATGAATATTATTTTCTTCTTCTGTTTTTTTTTCTTTTTAGAGGAGTATACTTTTTTTTTATAGAGAGTATACATGTCGATTGCCCTAAAAGAAAACACATTTCCTGCATCCTGCATACCACATTTTGTGAATTACGTTTGGCTCCAATTAAAATAAATATTGGGGGAAAATGACGATATTCCTCATTATTATTAAATAATTTCTTAAAACATTGCCTTTCCATTAAAAAAAAAATTCAAAAATATGAAAAAAGGATGAATAATTCTAAGTAAATGCAGTTAAAACTGCGATGCAAATAGAAACCGAACGATTTATACTATTTATAACTCTTAAAAAAAACAAAGTTAACTATGAGGGTAGGATGAATGTTCTTAATAAGGACTATTTTATTGAGAAATCATCCCTCTGATTAATTCCTTGTCAATGACGATTAACTATATTTCTTTAAGGAATGAAAATAACTAGACTAAACTAAGCAGAAAATTGCTCCAGTAGCAAAATTTGCACTTTACTGAAAAAATATAAATTTTTTTACTTTTATAACTTTAATAAATCAAATAATATTTACATTTTGATTACTAAATATCAGTATATGTATATTAAACCGACAATGCACATTCATTTGTAAATTTTTAGTAAAGTGCAAATTATGTTCTGGCCTTGGGAAGGCATAGGGGTTTTGAGCCCAACTTATGTTAATTTCTGATTGTTTTGAGTTTGACTCTGTTATTTATTGGAATTTCTGTTTGTTTTGGGTTTCCTTTATTTATCTATGCCGATTTGTGGTAATTTCACGCTTGGTAGATTATTTGATTTTATTTTTGCTTATTTTTTGTTTAATGGAGTTCTTTACTTTTCTTTGAAAAACTTATTTTGTGGAAAAAGTTTTTTTAATTGATTTCTGTTCGTTTCATATTGACAGAGTCTTTTCAGGGAAAAAGAAAATAATTCTTAAAATCTTTTCGTTTTTAAAGAATTTATAGTTTGGCCTGCTATTTGTATGCTGGAGAAAAATTTTCAGCAATTTTTAACAACATACACCCTTTTAAGAATCTGGACACAAATAGTAGTGTTTAATTTAGTTTCATACCTCCTATAATTGACCTGAAGTGGAAAACTTAATACCATTCGCAAAAAAAATCTGTTTACTTTCTTTGATAGCTTGGATACAGTTACGCTATTTTGATTTGGTTAAATTTTAAGAGTAGAAGTAGCCCCGAAAGTTTGAACATAATACCTTCAGTCGTTCTTGGGATTCTGCTGAGATGCCTTATTGGGAATTATCATTATCACGGTGAATTTTTATTTAATCTTAAGTAAACATTTAGTTTTTAAACATAATGGGCAAATGGGTGGGTGGGCGTGGAAGGGGAATTAGTTACCCTCCAATCACTTTCGACTATTAAAAGGGCATCAGCCCTTTCTATTTTCAATCGAATGAGCGCTTTTCGAAGTTCCCACGACAACTCCTTCGATACGAAGTGCCCTGTTCTAAACAACAACAACAACAAAAAATAATACATTATACCCACATCGATCTTTACTATAAATACTTTCTAAGACCACACTGGCTATACATGACGTATGAAGCTAAGAGAAGAAAGGAAATAATAAATGATAAAACCAAAAGAGGGTGAGAAAACGAGGATTTTGTCAGCCAGTGGTAGAATATGAAGACGAAAAACCAGCAAATATTTTGACAAGGACCTCTGCCAAGCCGTCCTCAGTGCTAATAAAAAAGAAAAAAATATAACAAGAATCTAACCTTTTAGAGTTCACTAGACAAGATCCGAACAAACACTGAATGAAAGACAAACCCTGAAACCAATGGAAAAAAGGGTTTTACCGAAGAGATTGTGCAAGAATCTTTTGCTTAGCAATACTTTTTGCTCTTCTGCCATTTTGGTTTACATTAGAAATGTTAATAGGTTCTCTTAAATTTGATTGGGTGCAAATATCAAAAGTCTTTTAGTATTAAATTTTTATAAATTGGGCTTAATGAAATGTCTAAGGTGTCCCTATTTATAGTCAAATTCCTGTTCATATATTTTTTTTATCTCAATTACCTCTTTGAAAGATTGCGGTAGGTCATTTACAGTAGATATTAAGGTTGCCTCCTCATAAAGAACAACATGTGTTGAATTTTCGAAAATATGCTTGGCCAATGCGGAATCAAAGTTGCCATTTTTATTTTTCAATCTCAGGGACTTACCTATTGAAGTTTTGTATTCATGCAAACGTTCACCAAGTTGTTGATGGGTCCTACCAATGTAAAATTTCCCACATGACCAGGGGACTCTGCTTGACGTAAATACTTTCTAAGACAACACTGGCTATGCATGACGTATACACTTTTCACACGTTATACATTTCACGTCATGTATAGCCAGTGTGGTTTTAGAAAGTATTTACGCAAGCTTACGGGGAGCATTGGACCAATATTGTTTTAGA
The DNA here is from genome assembly GCF_049724085.1 of Artemia sp. Qi Xiang Cuo. NCBI lineage: Eukaryota > Metazoa > Arthropoda > Branchiopoda > Anostraca > Artemiidae > Artemia > Artemia sp. Qi Xiang Cuo. Next base: position 739,134 of record NW_028300422.1, on the reverse strand, counting down.
TTTTTTAAATTCTGTTAAAAAACATGCAAATCTTATTTGTCAATTTAATTTTTTTGAAACTGGCAAAAGGCATCGAATTCTTCCACCTTCTTTACGTTTCAACCTTCATTTAGGCACATAATCTAAAGGCCCGTTTATCCAGGGAAAGGTTTCAAAACTTTAACGCATATTTTAAAAGACCATAGATTCAAAAGATACGTCCTTAGAAATAAAATATTTAATTTCAAATCTTTATTATATCAGATTTTATTTGTTCAAGATTCTCTTCAAATTTTACATATCTCAAAAAGGTCTTACCAACAAGTTTTCCATTTAGCAAAAACTCACTTATCGGAGATATTTTCAAAACTGGAATTTCAACAGTTTCAACAAAAACGGATTTTCCTTCCTAGATTTAGTCCTGGCCCTCCATTGGAAAATATCTTCTAAGGCTTTTAAATCCAAGGAGCGAAGTATTCTTTCAAAAGGGCCAAAATTTGCAATGGCTCAAACAGCCTTAAATACATTAGAAACTATTACGGGCGTGGAGTCTGCTATTTTTAGCTCTCGTGGGGAGGTTGAAAATCCAGACCTACTCAGAGGTGAAATTGTAAAGAGTATTCTTGATTATAGGCCATCTTTGTCGCTTTCAACTCAGTCAAAAGAAGAAATTAAAATCCTCCGGAACTTAAAAAAGGTAAAAATACAGTTATTACAAGAGTAGACAAAGGAAACACAGTAGTAATTATGCATTCTGCAGATTATGAAATTAAAGCAAATACCCTTTTAATGGATAAAAATACTTACAAAGAAATAAAAAGTGATCCCACAGACAAAAACACACAGCAGTTGAGAAAAGAATTAGGAATTTTAAAAGACAGTAGACTAATTACCCGGCAAATGTACAGAAAATTTTACCCCAGGGGATTTTCAGCCCCAAAGTTTTATGGTCTGCCTAAAATCCATAAAAAAGATATTCTGTTACGTCCTACTGTAGCTTGTTTATAGTTCTCCAGCTACAGGTGTAGGAAAGTTCTTGGTCGCCATTTTTAAGCCTATTTTAAGGGCACAGAAATCTTACATATAAAATTCTATAGAATTTATTGAGAAGTTAAAATTTCAAAGTACAACAGAAAAAATCATCTTATCTTAATCGATGCAGTTTCTATGTACACTTCATGCAATGACCATAAATGTTAGCAGGCCTTACAAAGAAAACTAGAGGAAAATCCTGCCTGGTCAGATTACAAGATTTTGGAAATTGACACAATAATGACGCTTGTTCGTCTTTGCAACAAGTTTTTTTGTATTTTAAGTTCCGAGATAAATGATTCCTTCAAATTATGGGCCTATCCATGGGCACTGTATTATCTAATTATTTGGCAAATTTTTAAATGGATTTCATAGAACAATCTGCTTTGAATAGTTTCCACTTAAAACACTCCCTCTGATTTCGTTTCGTTGATGATATTCTTTCTGTGTGGGAACATGGACAGGACTCTATTAGAGATTTTTTGGTACATTTAAATTCTTTTGATTCAAACCTCCAGTTCACAATGAAACTAGAAGTTCCATTGGAACTTTGAACTTTTGAGATCTACTAGGATAGCGGCCATCAATGCCTCTACCAAAATCCGGGCCATATTACAACAATAATTCCAGGTTCGACTTATTATTAGTGTTGTTGAGTGATTTTAGTTTTATTTTATTTAGTGATTTTATATTCTGGCAAGAGTCTTGAATTTGAACCTGATGATGAAATTATCGTTCCAAGATAACACAATACCTGACATCCATAGCTTAGGTAAGCTTATTACCATTATCACGAGAATATATTAGGAACTAGAAGATTCAGGAAAGCTGCCTTTCTTGGATGTTTTGATTATCAGTTCACTTGCCTTTCTTGGATGTTTCAAAAATCAGTTCACTTAATCATGTAAATTCTGAATTAAATTATATCAAAGATATTTTATTCTGCAACAGTTACCCAATAAACCTTATTGAAAATATCATAGATAGACGATTAAAAAAGATAAAACAAGAAAATAGGGAGCCCGTCCCCCTTTATTCATTCGTTCCGGTAATTGAGAAAAACCCTTTCCCCACTCTACCATACATTTCAAAACTTAGTGATAAATTTGGAAAAATTTTTAAATAAACACAATCTCTCTATTTCTTTCAAAAGCGAACAAAATGTTGGACATTTTTTCAACTCAGGAAAAGATAAAATTGACCATGTACTGAGTAGTGGCATCTACAGAGTGCCGTGGTCATATGGGAAATTTTACATTGGTAGGACCCATCAACAACTTGGTGAACGTTTGCATGAACACAAAACTTCAACAGGTAAGTCCCTGAGATTGAAAAATAAAAATGACAATTTTGATTCCGCATTTGCCCAGCATATTTCTAAAATCTTACACATCTTGTTCTTTTTGAGGAGACAACCTTAATATCTACTGTAAATGGCCTACCGCAATCTTTCAAAGAGGTTATTGAGATAAAAAAAATATTTAAACAGGAATTTGGCTATAAATAGGGACACCAGAGATATTTCATTAAGTCGAATTTATAACAATTTAATACTAAAAGACTATTTTGATATTTGCACCCAATCAAATTTAAGAGAATCTATTAACATATCTAATGAAAACCGAAATGGCAGAAGAGCAAAAAGTATTGCTAAGCAAAAAGTTTCTTGCACAATCTCTTCGGTAAAATCCTTTTTTCATTGGTTTCGGCTTTGGTCTTTCAGTGTTTGTTCGGATCTTGTCTAGTAAACTCTAAAAGGTTGGATTCTTTTTTTCTTCTTATTTTTTTTAGCACTGAGGACGACCTGGCGGAGGTCCTTTTCGAAATATTTGCTGGTTTTTCGTTTTCATATTTTACTACTGGCTGACAAAATCCTCGTTTTCTCACTCTTTTTTAGTTTTATATATCATTTATTATTTCCTTTCCTCTCTTAGCTTCATACATCTTTACTATAAAAATGTCAAGCCTTCCAATCGCTTTTGACAATTAAAAACGGCACTCGGCCTTTCGATTTCCAATCAACTGAGCCCTTTTGGAAACGACAGCGCTTTCTATAAGCGCCTTATATACCCCCAGGGCATAAATTACAACCCTTACCCTAAGGTCTGTTAGGGTGGTTATCATCATCTAAGACCGAATTTCCAGAACTTTCAACTACGTTAAACAATATCGCTATCTCAAAATTTTGATTGGATGTGTTTGAGGAAATGGTGAGCGTGAGAGGGGTGGTAGTCGTTCTCCAACCATTTTCAACTATTAAAAATGACCTAGCCCTTTCAATTTCGAATCAAATGGGCCCTTTTGAAGTTTCTACGACAAAACTTTCAATAAAATCTTATATGCCCCCAGGGCATAACTTACAACCCTTGCCTTGAGTGCTGGAGAGTGTACATTCTCAAAGACCTAATTTCCAGAACTTTCTACTGCGTTGAACAAAATGGGTATCTGAAAATTTTGATTGGATGTATTTGGAGGAGTGGTGGGCGTGAGAGGGAGGTTAGTTACCCTCCAATCACTTTCGACTGTTACAATGGGCACTAGCCCTCTCAATTTCGAATTGAATGAGCCCCATTTGAAGTTTTACGACAACTCTATCTATAAAAACCTTGTATGCCCCAAGGGCAGATCTTACAACATTTGCCCTTGGGGCTCTGGGGGGTTTGTCATCCTTTAATACATAATTTCTAAAACTTTCGACTGCGTTGAACAAAATGGCTATCTTTAAACTTTGATTGAATGTTTTTGGGAAATGGTGGGCGTAAGAGGGGGGTTAATTACTCTCCACTCACTCTCGACTATAAAAAAGGGCGATGTGTTTGGGGAAATGGTGGGCGTGGAAGGGGTGTTAGTTGCTTCCCAATCACTTTTGACTGTTAAAAAGGGCTCTAGCGATTTCAATATCCAATCTAATCTGCCCTTTTTGAAGTTTCTACGACAACGCATTATAAGAAAACTTTATATGCCCCCTGAGCATAATTTACAACTCTTTGCCTTAGGGTTGGGGGGGGGGGTTTCATCCTCAAAGACTCAATTTCCAGAACTTAAAACTACGTTGAATAAAATGGATATCTCAAAGTTTTGATTGAATGTGTTTGGGGAAAAGGTGCGCGTGAGAGGCAGGTTTGTTGCCCTCTAATCACTTTCGCTTATTAAAAAGGGCACTAGCCCTTTGAATTTCCAATCGAATGAGCCTTTTTTGAAGTTTCTACGACAACGCCTTCTATGAAAAAACCTTATATGCCTCCAGGGCATAACTTACAACCATTGCCCTGAGGGCTGTGGGGGACTGTCCTCAAAAACAGAATTTCTATCAGGAAATCAACTACGCTGAACAAAATGGCTATCTCAAAATTTTGATTGGATGTGTTTCGGGAAATGGTGGGCGTGGAAGGGGTGTTAGTTGCCTTCCAATCACTTTTGACTATAAAAAACGGTACAAGCCACTCCAATTTCCAATTGAATGAGCCCTTTTTGAAGTTTCTACGACAACTTCTTTGATACGAAGTGCCCTGCTCTAAAGGAAAAAATTAATAAATAATACATTGTTCCAACATTATTCTTATATGCCCCCAGGGCATAACTTAAAACCCTTGCCCTGAGGGTTATGGGGGAGTGTCCTCCTCTTTACTTACTCCCCGTTTCTTGTCTCATTCTCGAGTGTCCCCGTTCTTTACTTAGCAACAACTTTCCATATAAACCCTATATGCCCCCTGGGCATAACTTACAACCCTTGCACTGATATCTCTGAGGGGGTTATCATCCTAAAAGACCTAATTTCCAGAACGTTAAACTACGTTGAACAAAATGGATATCTCGAAATTTTGATTGGGATGTGTTTGGGGAAATGGTGGGCGTGAGAGGGACGTTAGTCGCTATGCAATCACTTTCAACTATTAAAAAAAAACACTAGCCCTTTCAATTTCCAATTGAATGAGCCCTTTTGAAGTTTCTAGGACAACACTTTCAATAAAAACTTTATATGCCCCCAGGGCATAACTTACAACCCTTCCCCTCAGGGCTGTGGGAAGGGCCGTTATCCTTAAAACCTAATTTCCAAGACTTTCAACTACGTTGAATAAAATAGCTATCTAAAAATTTTGATTGGTTGTGTTTGGGGAGAAGGTGGGCGTGAGAGGGGGATTATTTACCCTCAAATCACTTTCGACTATTACAATGGGCACTAGCCCTCTCAATTTCAAATCGAATGAGCCCTTTTCAAGTTTTACGACAAATGTTTCAATAAAAACCTTATATGCCCCCAGGGCATAACTTATAATCCTTGCCCTGACGATTATGGGGGAGTGTCCTCCTCAAAAATATATTTTCTATGTGGAAATCAACTACGCGGAACAAAATGGCTATCTTAAAATTGTGCTTGGATGTGTTTGGGGGAATGATGGGCGTGGGGGGATCTAGTTGCCCTCCAATCGCTTTCGACTATTAAAAAGGACACTAGACTTTTGAATTTCCAATCGAATGAGCCTTTTTTGAAGTTTCTACGACAACGCCTCCTATAAAAACCTTATATGCCCCCAGGGCATAACTTAAAACCCTTGCCCTGAGGGTTGTGGGGGAGTGTCCTCCTCAAAAATATATTTTCTATCTGGAAATCAATTATGCTGAACAAAACAGCTATCTCAAAATTTTGATTGGATGTGTTTGGAGGAATGGTAAGCGTCGGGGGGGGGGGGGGGAGCTAGTTGCCCTCCAATCACTTTCAACTATTAAAAAGGAAACTAGCCCTTTGAATTTCCAATCGAATGAGCCTGTTTTTAAGTTTCTACGACAACGCCTTCTATAAAAATCTTACATGCCCCCAGGGCATAACTTAAAACCCTTACCCCGAGGTTGTGGGGGAGTTTCCTCCTCAAAAACATATAGTATTTTCTATATTCTTTCTATATTCTTTCTTAGTCCCTAGTCAGGCGACAGGATTTTTTTGAAGATTCAACTTGACTGCACCAAAATGTAGGTTTGATCCTTAATCTCTAAAAAGGCAATGGGTATCAACCTGAAAGTTTCAGAGAATTTTGATGGGGATATTCAACTAGATTAAAACGCACTATGCGCATGCAAGTTTTCAAAAGTGCGTATCAGCAATATCTTGGGAACAGCATAGGGTATTAAGTAGAAATTTTCATAGCTAATACAACTACTAATTTTACTGCTACTTCTGCTACTAGTACTAGAAACACTGATACCACTACTGCTATGACTACTGCTGTTACTGCAACTATGACTTCAAATACTTGTAACTTTGACTACTTGTAACCTTGACTACTTGAGACTGTGACTACTTACGTCTGCGATTTATTGTGACTCTCAGGGAATGTTGAGGAGTATTTCGAACTGAGTTAAAGCTATATGACGTAGTTTATATTCGATTGTAAAAGAATTTTAGATCTGTTAGAGATTAAAAATTATTTAAACGATTTATAAATGTGGATAGCAATTGAAGTAATTATGATAATGTGATTAATAGAAACAAATTCGGATTCTAAAGCGTAAATTATAGAGTTTAAATTTTTTTACATTTATACAAACCAATTGTCGCCTGAAAGCGGTTTTACTGATTCTGTTTTTCCAAAACCCCGAAAAAAATGAATTTGGACTTTTGACATTTGTATCTCAGAATCGGCTATAGCTAGAGCGTTGATTTTCTGACCATGTAACCAACTGCAAAATACAGGCGGTTGAGACATCTCACAGCAATGTCAATTAGACCATTTTTTTTTGTACTGAAGAAATTTTTTTACTCAAGGACAGCATTTGTAACTCAGTTTTGACAACAACTGTCGAGCCGCTTTCAAACCGCTTACAGGCGACGCTATATCATCATGGCTGCACACAGGAGCATCACGAGCGAGGTAGTGTGTTGAAAGTGAAATGATTATCATAAATGGAAAATAGCACAAATATTAACATTAAGTAGTGTTTTCACCTTGTCGTTTTCACTACATTATTAGTAGTGCAGTAGTAATGTTTAACATTAATTGTAATAGTAGTAGTGTTAACGTTAAGTAGTGTTTTCACTATGTCATTAATGAAATTTTATATGTATTTATTTCGACGTATTTGAAACCATAAAAATCATACGTTAGAAATATTGAGGCTCAAATACTTTCCTTGGGCCTAATTTATGTTCTAGATCTATTTTCTGGACTCCCACTTTTAGTTTCTACAAGTTATCCAAGACCAATACACCTTCGACGGGCAGTTTCAATAACTTGAATTTCAATTTTATTATTAGAGCAACAATTTAGGTTCTTTAAATAGTCCTGAAATTTTCCTTTGGTAAAATTGCACAATAGCATCCATCTAGAGGCCCACACATGCTGTAAAAATGAAAGACATTTTATGTTACTAATTTTAATCTATTTGTTACGGTTAAAATCGTATTTGTGAATATTCTTTCTTATTCCCCCCCCCCCCATATTGGGTCAGATAGGCAATCAAACCCAAAAAACCCACACACTGAAATTATCACTTTATTATATACAATACGTTTATATTAAACTGAACATCATGTTTCTTCTTACTTTATTTGAAATTTTTTTAACTCATTTAAATGGTATTTCTTATTCAATATCCAGCACAATCAGTTAGGCGAAACTGAATATCCCAAGTCTACAGATCATAATTGGTCTACAAAAAATCAAATAATGGATAGAACAACAGACACATGTATAATTAGGGTATTGGGTGGATCTAGAACAAAATTATGAGGGGGGGGGGAATTTTGAAAGTGTGCCAATGAGCAATATCTTGGGGGTGGGGGAGTAATGTGACAAAGGTGCCAATAATTCACCAATTTGACCGGTCTCCTGGATCCGCCACTGATTAGGGTTAAATATGACTGGATCTAGGTTGGCTATATGTGACTGGGCCAGTTCTATTAATGGGCAGAGATCGTGTCATAAAACTTTGCCTAGAATAGTGTTCCATAAGCAATATTACAAATAATAAAATTAGAACAGAAAAATGTGCAATAACACGTTTTGTCTGATGCTTATTTTGGCATAAGAAATCGCTAGCCTGTGCCATTTATTATTTCAGAAATTAAAGCACAATTTCTTTATCTTCTTTCTGACTAAAACACCTAGTATTATTAGTTTCAATCTGCCCGTCAAATCTTTGTGCTGGTCATAACATGGTCTATGACCAGTCTTCAACGAGAATGTGGGACTGCGTCTTCCATCGACTTGCACGCATCTTTCCGTATTCTCATACAGCTTTTCAAAAAGTGAGCAATATTTCTTGGGTAGACCCGTTGTTCTTAGTATCAGCCGAAGTGAACGGCGATCAACAAAAATCAAAGGCAGCCTTAAAGTCCACGAATGCGATGTACGCTTTTCGATGGAACTCTCTTGTCTTCTCGATCAACTGGCGCATAGTGAAAATTTACTCCGTCGTCGACCTGCCGGGCATGAATCCAGCTTAAGGGACTCTTCTCTTTCTACGCAAAAAGGTAACCTCATTCATAGGAAATGAGGTAGCTGCTAACCTCATTTCCTACCTTAACCGAAGCAGTGTTATTCTCGTACATAGCACTAATCACTTTAACGTGTTTGTCTGGTATACCATAAAAGAATAGGACCTTCATTAAAGCTCTTCTATCAACTGAATAGAACTCTTGCTCATAATCTATGAAACTGAGGACCAAAGGTGTTTGAAAACTCAGGCACTTCTCAATTATTAGCCTAAGAGTGAAAATTTGGTCGACACATCCTCTACCTTTTCTAAAACCGCACTGCTCTTCTATTAAAACTTTGTCTACGGCATCCCTCAGTCTAAAAAGTATCATATTACTAAGTAATTTACTACCTACAGAGACCAGACTAATGCCTCGATAATTACCACACTCACTTTTATTACCTTTCTTATAAAGTGGCATAATTAAGACTCTTCGTCCGCTTAAAACTATCTAGTAAAAACACCATTAAGGTCTTATTTTAAAAAACTACGGTTCATCTCCAATTTTTTAAATATACTCAAATTCTGTCCAAAATTTTATTGGAATCCAGATTTTTAATTCTTGAACAGAAAACCTAAAGGACTGGAAAGGGGTGCTACCAATCAATATCTAGTTATTGAATTATACTATTAAACAAAGAATTTCAAGAACACAAGGGGTTTAAAGGATTTCTACTCTATATAATACCTTGGTTGGACCTGAACAAGTTCTTTCAACAGGAAGTGACTGTCAACTTCAAAACTTAAAACGGACAGAAAAATATACCTTATACGAGGAGGGCTTTCTCCCCCTCACCTGCTCGCTCTTTACTCTATAGTTTAACTTCTTGTAAAAATTCTTTAAGAAAATTTGCTTAAGCACAAGGGACAGTGAATAGGAGAAAGATCCTTAAATACTAACAAACTTTTGCTTTACGAGCGAGGTTTTGAAGAGGATAAAGCCCTCCTCAATAATGTATAATTTCAGTTCCTTTTTAAGTTTTAAGGTTTCTGCCTACATTCAGTTGATAAAACTTTTATTTTCATTCTAATTACACTTCATGAAATGGTCATCTGAACGCGATGCTTTTTCTGACGCAGGAAAACGGGCAATGTTTCAACGCTAGATGTCTGCCTTTTTTGACAGGTAGAAAAATACTGAGAACATTTTTTTTTGGAAAGGTAATCAAAATAGGTAAAAAAAAGCTTAAAATAAAGGCAATGAAAAAGTTTATTATGAGGTATAATAATAATATTTTTTGTAATGAAAAGGTGAAGTATACAGTAATAAATTCAAAATAAAAGTGTATGTAAATAAAGAAAAAGAAGTCACGGCAAAAAACAATACTCCAACAACATATTCATATAGTTCAGTTTTATTCAACAACATCATGAGTTTAGGCCCTCCCTCCTTTGGTTTCCGCATAAATACCTTGTAGTCCTAGTTTCCAGGGAATGCATGGCTCCCCTTGCCCTCCCTGAGGGCGTCCATGATTGATTGGGTAGATAGAATTTGAATAGGGATGGATCTTGATGAGGGAAGAGAGAAGATCAGAAGGTAAGTTGGTGCTGGAAAAGGGAAAAAGATGGGAAGCATCTTGGAGGACTAGAGAGAGAGAGAGAGAGAGAGAGAGAGAGAGAGAGAGAGAGGAGAGAGAGAGAGAGAGAGAGAGAGAGAGAGAGACACAGAGAGAGAGAGAGAGAGAGAGAGAGAGAGAGAGAGAGAGAGAGAGAGAGAGAGAGAGAGAGAGAGAGAGAGAGAGAGAGAGAGAGAGAGAGAGAGAGAGAGAGAGAGAGAGAGAGAGAGAGAGAGAGAGAGAGTGAGAGAGAGAGAGAGAGAGAGAGACAGAGAGACAGAGAGAGAGAGAGAGAGAGAGAGAGAGAGAGAGAGAGAGAGAGAGAGAGCCAGGGTTCAGTAGATGAAGTAGCATACTATTTAATTAGTATAAATTACGTATTTTTTTAATGGCTGAAGGCCTCATCGCACTATGAAAGAAAGCCAACTTGAAAAAAAGAAGAACAGCCTCTTTAGAATTAAGTTGGAAATTACAAATAGATGTTACTCAGGAGTGCGGAAGAGACCCAGTGAGACCCAATATAACACCAATCCCTTATGGCGAAGTAGGATAAAAGGTTGTAGACTTAGATTGGGAGAATAAATTTGTATTATTTCTTGGATAATCATAGAGGACTGTTAGGTATCTTAGATATGAAAAGGGTTTGAACTTTTTTGGAAGCCTGATTGAAAGCTGAAGGGTAAATAAACGTGCTTGGCTGGCAATTTGTCTTTTTTTTGAAGAACTACTAACAGCTCGCCGCAGTATGCCACCTGAGTCCAACAAAACTGTGCACGCTCCAATTCCATCCCAATCTATTCAAAGCCTCCCTCTTTATAACCTCCCAGGAAGTTTCCATTTCCCTTGAATCATTCTATACGATATCCTCAGCCACGAATGATCTTCTTTCCATTTACCCCAAGACGAATTGGTGAAAAGGGCAATCTTTGGCAATCATTTTACCATCATTTTCAATTAGGATGATTAAATCATCATCATGATTTAAGTTAGCGGACTTAATTTTCCATTCGATTCCGTGCTCTGTCATTACCTTTGACGCACTCCTTAGGACAAAGTCCATCAGAATTATCCGTATAAATGATGATATAGCACACCCTGCTCAGATCCTCATTTAATCACTTCTAACTTAGATGCAGCAAGGTTATTCTCGTATTTAGCAGTAATTAGTTTAATTTGTGTCTGATATACCACAGAAGGTGTTGTGATACAAGTTATATGTGGCTTGCTTCTACTTGAATCTGTTTTCACGATTACAACAATAATTTGAACGTAGTATTGAATAGTCGACAATCCATAGTAACTAATAGTTGAAAAATGCATTAAAAAAACTGTCGAATAAATAAAATTACCAATTTTAGCAGATTCAGGAATGGTAACAATTTAAAGTTAGTTTAATTGTAAAAAGTTATATTGAAAAACAGCCTGAAACTTTCAAAAATGACGCCGAATCGAATTAAGAAACAGACCATTGGAAAAACCATTCGCAGAAAAAAACCTTTCACAGGGAAATTAAAACCCCAATCAGGCTCCTTAAAATGACCTGAGAAGCACTCACTTAACAAATCACTTAACATAAGAAGCACTGGAGTGTTTTTTTGTTCTTCTTTTAATTAGAAAGGAACTCAATTCAGAGAACCAATTAGAGAGATCCCCATTCGCTTTCTCTTAATTAGGTGACTAATTAGTTAGAATTTAAAAATGTTATGTGAAGGCAGTCTGTACTCTTCTAATTGGTGTTCCTAAAGCACACACAACTAAGAATCTTGAAATAAGAAAATGACTATGGTCAGTTTTTAATAAAGCTTTATCCGTATTAAAACGCATATATATATGGATCTGTGTTTCATTGTAATAATAACTATTTAATGTTTTTTAGGCAGTCAGAACAATAATGGAGACTGGTTCTAAAGACAAGCTTAATTCAATTCACTTCAAAAACCATTTTTCAAGAAAATTTTAATTCAATTTTGAATGTTTTTTTGCCAACATTAAGGTAAATGGTGCAGGTATTTCTCACATTTAATTTTGAAAACTTAATTTTAGAGAACTGACAGGGGTTTGAGTTTTTGGCCCTTGCAAAATTGTTATTCATCGGATTTTCATTTGCTGAACTATTTATTTCGTTTATGATGATAATTGCAAAACTAGATAATAAAAGGTCTTTAATGCATGTTCTTGAGATTAATTAACGCATATTTACTTTACTTTGGAAATGTAATTGGCGAGGGAGGGTGTAGAAAGTACGGGAGGAAAGGTTGTCCTTACCCTTAATAGCCCTTAATAATTAAGCTTTTCAGAAATAGAAAAAAATAAAGATTTTCTTAGGGTGAAAATGTTGATGTTTATTTAAGAGTATCGGTTGCATACGGTAGTGGAAACTGTGGCCATTGTCGACAAAAAAAAATTGTTTTCGCCAAACTCGAAGTGTCGCATAAAAATGTGACAGTTCGCATTTTTCGAGTATGATAATAAGAACAATTAATTTCGTTATCACAACTGGTAAAATTAGGGTAATTAATTTCTGATCTCAGTTCCTGACAAAAAAAAGAATCGTTCTTACCAATAAAAATGTCAGGTGCAGATTTATGAAATTAACTGACAAATCCATAATCAGCTAACAGAAAAATCCACCAGGAGTTGAATGGGTACTTATGATTTATATATCACACACGAAAGAAGTCAAGCCTGGTTAATATTAATGAAATAAAATAAAATAGTATTAGAATATAATAGGTTACAGTTTATAGGCCAAAAATTTATACCAAACGACATTTTCAAAATTTAGCCAAGTAGAAAATAAATTAATGTGTTCAGAGAAACAATGCTAGCTGGGTTATATTTAACATATGTTTTATGCGACCCAACCCCCCAATGTGCAAATACATACCCTGAATTGGAATATATAAGGATGGGGGTTAATATTCCGACAACAAATGATTATTATATTCGGAGAGAACATAAAAAAAGGCATCGAGTGGTATATCCACTTTATTCATAAGTCAATAATATAATCTGGTAAAAATTTACCATACAAATATTTCAATTCATTATTCATAAATAAAACTCATGTTATAAATTTGTGTAGCAATAACATCAATATCATCCATTTTATCTGGTGTTTGTTCCTCAAAGCTGTCAAATGAACTGTTAACTTAGGTTTGAAGCACAAACATTATAAACAATGTCTCAAGGTGACAAAAACAGATAATACATAGCTTGATAAGCATATTATGTAAATTCAAGGCTAACGTTCCCAGTAATCTTGTCTGATGTCACTCCCAAAATTCAACCATTCAGAAAAACCTTAGTCTGAAGCAAAAAGAAATACAAAATTTAACACAAAATACGCAACTTTGTCTTTTCAGCCTAAATACGAAATACGTCGAGTCTTACCCAAAGAATTTAACCAAAGATCAGGAATTCCAATAGGCTATCAATTTTGTTTACATATTTAAACTAATAAAAAACAGGAAAAATCAATCATGTAGAACCTCCACCAAAACTATTATCAGAATGCCAGAATATTATATTATGGTTTAACCCCCCCCCCCCTCTCCTGAACCATCAAGGAGGGAGGTCTATTTCTGGTGTAATAACTCTTATATTGAAATGGTGAATAAAATATAGGATCTAACGATAGGCCATTGCTTTTATTTGCTTCATGTTTCTTTCATAGGAGTCCTAACTCTTAAATATAATTAATTAGGTTTTAAAAACGAAAAACAAAATCTTATGTTTCTTGAACTCTGATAAAAACTCTGATATGTTTTCCAATCCAGCGTGTAGGTATCAGCTAGATGGATGTTTAGCTGGATTATGAAAACTATATCTAAGTTGAAAAAAAATGTATTTTATCCATCTTTTCTTGTTTTCAAGAGGTTTAGAGTTGAACTTGAGTCCTCGTGAAGACAGTCTATAAGTGAACATGACAATGATTTTAAATTGTCAAAATTTGAAATGAAGCCTGCATACAAGAAAAACAATTGAGTTATCTATGAAAAAATTCTTCATTATAGATTTGACTACCTTTAGCTAATTCAAGTCTTGAACATCATTATCCTCACTAACTCTTAATTTAGGTTATTTAATTTTGGCTTGACATTGAAGTACTATAGTAACAAATTAATAGATTTTGGCTGACTTGAAAACTAAATTGTGTGTCTATAGGCTTTTTATTAACATATTTGGATAATATCATTATCAAAATATGTGCTTTTTATGAACATATTTTGATAATACCATTTTAGTTTCATATGACATCAGAAAATGGAACTACAGATGCCTTTTCAAGAGTGAAAGGATAGGAAGCATGGAATGAGCAACATCATAATATCTGTTTTCAAAACCTTTAAAGCAGAAGTTTATTACACCTCTTCTCTTAACCTCTCCCTTCTAGTTTCTTTTAATTTATACTGCTCAAAACCTCGCTCTGTACTCCGTCATAACACGCTTTCACCAAAGCAGGAGTTTTCGCTACCTTACTTGTGACGTAATGAAGTTTATCAATAATGCTAAAAAGATGCCGGTCCCAAGTAAGCATGGGCACTGTTCTGTTTTTCTAAGAAACAGAAAAAAACAGGGTTTGAAAGAAACAGAACAGATAAGAAAAAAGCAGAAAACCTGTTTCTGTTTCTATTCTGTTTTTTTGGTAAAAACAAAAAAAGCCGTTTTTGCTCAAAAACAGCTGTTTTAACAGCTGTTTTTTCAACGCTTAGACCTTCAAGAAAAACAAGAGTAAGTGATATTTTTGTTTTATGATGATAAACGTAATAATATAATCATTCATTTGATTCTTAGAACTTATCACTCAAAAACATGCACTTTTCCAGCATCTTTGACATTGTGCCGGCCATTTGCTTCCTCGTGAAATAACCAGCGATTGAAAATGCCGATTCGCTTGGCACATGGTTGCTGGTACGCTCAGATGCTGCATAGGAATGCTTGCCAGCTCCGGAAATATTACATGGTCTTGATTCCAGAAAATGAACGGGTCGCCAATCTGAAAACATTAACTTTTAGCAAACGGAAATGCATAGGGGAGGCCGGGGTTGAACCGAACACACTCTATTACTCAGACCCCATTTGGGGAAAAACTATAAATTAATTTCTAAGAGTGCGATTTTATTGATGAATTACTAGTTTGGTTGATTGATCCTTTCAAAAGTTAAACTGCAAAAAGCTGCAAGTATAATACCAGGAATTTTTCTGATTGTTTCTCTAAATTATTTTGTCACACTAGAATTATAAAAAGCTGCGCTATCCACCTTTTCTTTAATGCTATTTGTCCAGGGGGTTTCTCAGTCAGATTGTGAGAGGAGGGGGCGGGTAATCAGGATTTTTTTTAGCTGAACCGGACGGTGTCCGGTTCTACCCTACATGGGCAAAAGAAGATGAGTGTTTTATTTCTTTCCACCAACCTGCAAGCTCAGTTTGCAAGGATAACCCCAGAAACAATTAGGCCTTTCCCCTACTGGGAAATATTCACACAAGCTCTCGTAAGCGCCACAAAAGAGGCAGAACCAGGATGCTCACTGGCACTCCAGAAAAAGAAGAAATTTAGTGAGAAGCGCATGGAAAGCGAGAGAAAAAACAACATAAGGAGACGCCCATGCATTTAATGAATCATTACATCTTGGTGAAGAACACAATACTGATGATCTGCCGTTCATTCCATATCCTTTGTCATTAGGAGATTACGGCCTTCTCAAGTCCCAACTTAAGAAGTCAAGCCGTTGCCATGTCGGCTTAATGCAGGAGCTTGCAGACGGTGAAGCTACAATTAGTTTCATGCGCAAGAAAAGCAAAAGGTTTGTCTTCCCCAAGGCAGAAGATGTTGCAAGTGTGGATTTTTCTGATATTCTCTATAGTCTTCCAAAACCTTTTTCCCGTGGAGGAATCAGTAGAGTAACTCAAGGCTTTCACTAAGAATTTGATTCTCCACAACACAAAATGTCTTAATCAAGCAAGCTTATAATTTTGTAATTTTGTATAACTGTGTTCAAAGTAAAAAAAAAAATGTTTTATGGACGAATTTACTGTTTGTACAGGACCACCGGTAGATTTTTGGAATTTATTTAGCCTTTCCGGTTCAAGCCTCAGCGTTTATTTATCCATAAATAAATGAAACCCAAAACAAGAATATAACTTAGCATATGATTGGTATTTTACTGAAAAAAGTTCAAATGAATTTACTGAAAAAATGTGCATTGTCGGTTTAATATACATATGCTGATATTTATTCCTTAAAATTTTAATTATTTTTTTATTTCCTAAAGTTATAAAAGTGAAAACATTTAAAAGAATTTTTCAGTAAAGTACAAATTGTATTCTAGCCTTTAGAAGGCATAGGGTTTAGAGCCCTACTCAGATTAATTTCTGCTCGTTTTGAGTTTGACTTTTTTTAATTTCTGTTTGTTTTGGGTTTCATTTATTTAATGATACTGATTTGAGGTAGTTGTATGCTTGGTAGAGTATTTTATTCTTTTTTCTTTAATTTTTGGTTTAATGGAGTTCTTTACTTTTTTTTAAATTCTTGTTTTGTGCAAAAAGTTTTTTGGATTAATTTCTGTTTGTTTTATATTGACATAATCTTTTTCAGGGAGAAAGACTGAGCCTCTTCTGAAGTTAAACAACCAACCCTTCCATAAGAAACTTAATACCCCACGGGCATAGCTTACAACCCTTGCTAAAAATAAAACATAAAATCGAGAAGAAAGGAAGAAAATTGACCCCTTGCCCCCCATCTTTGGGGTTTGTTTCAACTTCAAAAGCCTTGTTATATGATATTTAGACTATTTTGAATAGAATGGCTATCTCAAAATTTCTATTAAACGCATTTCGGGACAATACGACGTGTGCATAGAGTGGAGGGGGTAGCTGCCCTCTGATCCTTTG
Source organism: Artemia sp. Qi Xiang Cuo (assembly GCF_049724085.1). Lineage (NCBI taxonomy): Eukaryota > Metazoa > Arthropoda > Branchiopoda > Anostraca > Artemiidae > Artemia > Artemia sp. Qi Xiang Cuo. The sequence continues at coordinate 722,200 of NW_028300422.1, read as the reverse complement.
ACTCTTAAAAAGAGCACTAGAGCATCTGCGTACCAATCCAATGAGTCCCCTCTAAAGTTAATATGACCACACTTTCTATAAAAACCCTATATGTCCCCAGGGCATGACTTACAACCCTTGTCTAGAACTTTCAACTATGCTGAACAAAATATCTATCTCAAAATTTTGATTGGATGTGTTTGGGGAAATGGTGGGCCTGAGAGGAACGTTAGTTGCCTTCCAATCACTTTCGGCTATTAAAAAGGTTCGAAAACTGATATGTTTTATTTTAGTTATTCTGACTGTAACGTGTTTTATTTAAATTATATGAAAAAAATAGACATATCCAAAATAACCGTGAGAGGCGGGTTAGTTGCCCTTCAATCACTTTTGACTATTAAAAAGGGCACTATCCATTTCAATTTCCAATTGAATGAGCCCTTTCTGAAGTTTCTACAACAGCACTTTCTATAAAACCTTATATGCACCCAGGGCGTAACTTATAACCCTTGCCCTGAAGGTTGTTGGGGAGTGTCCTCCTCAAAAACATAATTTCTATCTCAAAATCAACTACGCCGAACAAAATGATTATCTCAAAATTTTGATTGGATGTGTTTGAGGAAATGGTGGGCGTGGAAAGGGTGTTTGTTACCTTCCAATCCAATCACTTTCGATTATTAAAAAGAGCACAAGCCACTCCAATTTCCAGTCGAACGAGCCCTTTTCGAAGTTTCTACGACAACTCCTTCGATACGAAGTGCCCTGATCTAAAACCAAAAAATAAATAATACATTGTGCCAACACCATTCTTTACTTAGGCGGTGCTATTGCGCTGCCTACGATTTACAGTGCTTCAAATATTTTTTTTAAGAATAAGAATGGATATGCTCTTAATGGCGCGTTTTTTGTGGTCCACTCCCAAAAGACAAGATATAGTGACACCGTTGGGTATAACTAAATTTGCGTATTAAATCAAAAATATTAATTTTTTTCTGAGCCGAGCCCCCTCCTGAGACTCTGGGTCTATGACTATTTCAAAGGTATAAATAATATAATTTTTTTGTGGAAAATGAAAATAGTTCCTTAAGCCTTCCATCTCCCAGGATTTTTCTGAATTTCTGCTACTGTATATAAGCAAACTCGTTTAAAAAAGACAAAGCTTACCGGATTGACAGTCCTAGGTTGCTCTCAAAGAAACACTAGGATCTTCTCTTCATACCATTTTAAGACATTTTCGACAGAGTTGCTGACATTTTAGAAGTGTCCTACGGTTTTGAAACCAGTTCTGTCCAAAAATGACTGGAACAAGCTATCCTGATTGTATCCGTAGTGTTCTACTTCACTACGGCAACTTGGAGTGGGTAGTCTTTCGGCTTCTTCAGCATTACTAAATGAATCCTGCAATAATAGCATCAAAGATTGGCGTGCTAGAGAGCGATCCACAAGTGATAACCTTTCGAATGTAGAAGGATCCAAATATGCTGCCTTTAGGAAAAGAGTAAGCTCAAAATATTGGTTTGTCATGAAATACTTTTTCAACTCCACGGCTACGAGTTCTTTGTAGGATGCAACAATGGGATCATCACTGGATATCGTATTACAAAAGAAATCAAGCCATTTTAGGACAATGTATGCTCAACTGCTAGTTGGATATGAAGAAGCGCTTACCAGAACTATGGCATCGCGAAAGGGAGCAAGTACGGCACTAGCAGCTTCTAACACAATCCAGTCATTAGTAGAAAGCCAGAGACTCCAAATGGAATCGTTGCCAGTGTTGCATGTAAAAAAAAATCCAAAGCTTCCCTACGTTTTTTGGCAGACACAATCATTTCAAAAGTGCTATTCCACCACATTTTCATGTCAAAAGGGTTATGAGGAGTAAGGCCACTCTCTTTGCAATATTTTTCAAACATATCATGCTGGACAGTTGGCTCAACATCTTCGACTTCTTCAGAGGATTCCAAGCAATCCTGTTCAAGGATATCATCGGCTAAGTTTCGAATGGACCAACATCCAAGAGCGCGTGCACCAGATAAATGAAGACAGTGTGCAAAACATGAAGTTCGGGGGATTGCCCCTAGCCTGCAGGCTTTGACAACAGTGCTCCCAGAATCAGTAACAACACGGAAAATCTTGTCTATCAATGAAAACTTTCTGATTGCAATTTGGATTGCCGAAAGATTGTTGGTAGCTGTATGAGAGTGCTTAAGCCTCTTGAAATGTAAAATACAATGGAGCAACTTCCACTCATTTTTCATCTTCTTGGGGTAATGGACAGTGATACCTATATAGCCAGCCCCTTTTGCAGACCAGCAGTCAAAAGTCAAGCTAGCCTAAGTGGCACACCTTAAAGCAGCCTTCAGCTTAATTCTTGTTTCCTGGCAGCAACATTCATGTGACGATGGATGGTTCTCCTGGATGGTGCTTTCAAGCCTCCAGTTATTTTTGAAATAAGCTGTTTCATACCTGGCTTATCTAACACAGATAATTGCAAATTGTCCTTAAATACTGTTTTGGAGCAGAGCTTCTTCAGAGCAACTTGTTTTGATATGTCTAAAATAAGGAATGATAGTATATCTTCTCTTTTTCTTCCAGATTCCATTGATCCATTGGCCTCTGGGCCATTTTCTTTACTATTTGAAGCTTTATTTGGGGAGAGAGGCTGACTTGAGGTATTTGCTTGAGTTAAGTTGGATTTTTTGTTTGCTACAGGAGTGGCAGATACTTTATCTTTTTGTACATCAATCGTGTGCTTCCTTTTAATACGACATATAAAGGTCGTAGCAGACCGTCCTGTAGCCTTTAGAGACTTTTTACAGAAGTTGCATCTGATACTATCTTTACTTTTTTTCCGTAGGGTGCCTAGAGAGGTAACTTCGAAATTTTACTGGGAACATCGAACACATCATCAAAAGATGATGACATGTTTTCCTAAAACAAAGGTGGATTTTAGGATTTTACACAAAATTAGAATCGCGTTTTCAGTAGGCTACCATTTCGTAAATTGGACCAGCGTCCCAAAATTTGACCTCTTTAAACTCAGTGGCATAACTAGGAGAAAAGGAGGCAATCGGCCCCTGAGCAGCTTCTTTGGCACATTGTGTTAAAAAAAATTCTCTGCAATTAAAAGTAAAATTGCATTTCCCAACTACTGGTTCCTTAAAAAATTAGACCCTTGCAGCACAATATGAGTTTTCAATGGTATCTTTTCATAATAGGAATTTAAGATATAAGTATAAGAAATGATGTAATATTTAAGATATATTTCTAAAATTTCTGGTGCTGTCTGGCAGTGACAGGTAGTATATTTATAATCTATAAAGCCATACTAGCCTCCGACTGAAGCACAAGGTGGTTGAGTACCACCTTGCGCGAAGAGTTCTCGCTCCTTACGCAAGAGTCTAAAAATTCCTTAGAAATACTTCTCATTTAAATTGAATGACCTTTGTGTCTGAGCTGTCTCTCTTAAAGTATTGCGGCAAAAAGTCAAACTGTAGCGTAAAGAGTGAGGGTTGTGAAAGGGCAGCACCCCTCATATTTGGAATAATTTATATTTGTTTCAAGTTTAAATGTTGCTCCTTACTTTCACTTGAAAAAACTTGTTTGTTTAAAAATTCAGTTTCTGACCGTGTTTTCAGATCATGCAAGAAAATCCACCCCCCTTGTTTTAAAATTTCCCCTAAAGATCCTCCCCACAGACCCCCCCCCCCCCCAAAAAAAAAAATTTTAATCTCCCCAAGAACAAATCCTGTTGAAAACTTTCCCCGGAACCATTGCACAAATTAAATTTAGTTGACAAAGTAGGCACTTGTCAGTTATATGATACGAGAATTTCGATTACAAATTATGTAAACGTGAGACAAGAAACTTGTCAAGCAACTTCTTTATACCAGACAATTAGTTTTGGCTTGGTTGGAAAATAAATTGTAGCTATATTTTGTTTAAGTATTTATTTGGTAATTTGAGTAGGTATTTAACATATTCTATGTCACCCCCTCACCTTAATGTGCAAATATATAGCCCAAATCTGTTTCTAAACTATCATATTTTTTCTATTTCCTTAGCATTCACCTAACTTCACTTCTCGAGTGTGTATTATATAGCTGACAAGTACCACAAAGACAAATAAAAAGAATTTTGTGTAGGAATTCTGGCTAATTCCCCCAGCCTAAAATTTCCAGTAGAAAACATGGGTTTAAGTTGCTATGGTGCAGGGCGGGAGGCAACTTTTACTATTGTTTGGTGATATTAGATATGGATGCCAATATATTGGACCAAATATCGAAATCAAAACCTGAATATCAAACAATTTGTGATAACAAATTGTAAGTAAGGAGCAACCTGGATCAATAATAACCAAAACTCTAATAAACATAATTTTGATGCCAATAGATATAACAGAAGAATTGGCTTTTTATGCTGATTTCAAGTAGGCTATATAAATTTCAATAGGTTTAATGTTACCCATCAAAAACTACAAGCCTGAGAAAATTTTCCTGATTTTCGAAAAAAGGGGAAACAGCCCCTAAAAGTCAAGTGATCTAAATGAAAATCACACACTCAGATTCAGCATGTCAGAGAACACTTAACTATACTGGTTTCATGCTGCTATTTGCAAAAATGTGGAATTTTGTGTTTTATAAAAGACTTTAAAAAAAGGTATTGTATGATTATGTCAGGGGTGTCCTGGGAAATCAAATATAGAGATTAGACTATTATTATTCAATAATAGGCTTTATACATCATTGATGAAACCACCTATATTTAGGCAGTTAAAGACAGCTTTGAACAATTCAGCATCATCAGTTGAAGAGTGTCTCCTGTGTGTGAGTTGGTCAATATTAGGGGTTAGCTTGAGGCGCTTGAGTATAGAAGATAAAGTTAGCCATTCTTTTTTATGGTTGAGAGTTGCCACAGGACAACCAAAAAGAACATGGTTGATGGTCTCATCATAGGTTTGACATAGGCGGCAAAGAGGGCTCATTACTGTTGGAATGGTTGTGTTTTGATAGTGATAAGTTTGGCTGTTAAGGCCAGTAGCATTTGATCGTATTCTGTGGTACATCTTTGAGTCTTTCCAGGATGTAAATGGAGAAAGGTTTGGTGGACATTGGTTTGCTAGGTAAATTTTTAGGCGCCAATGGTTTACATCTTTTACTGGGATAGGTCTTCCAGAAATTATTTCAAGCTGAAGGGCAGATTTAGCTATTTCATCTGCCTTGTGGTTCCCTTTTATACCCAAGTAACTTGGGATGTACTGGAATTTTGTGGATATACCTTGTTTAAGTAGTTGGTTCAATAGTACAAGAGTGGTGGAGGTATCATTGTCTGGGTAGTCTGAATTTTCTGGTGATATTGAGGCAAGGGCTGATTTTGAGTCTGAATAAATTATAAGCGGGGTGTTTCTTGGGGGGTTTGGCATCTTTATAATAGTTTCCAATGCAATGTTGATGGCAGCTATTTCAGCTGTCATGATACTCACATCATTTTGGAGCCTTTCAGCAGCTGCTATACCTAAAGATGGGAAGTGGACTCCACAGGCAGTCCTGGAATCTGTTTTTGAGCCATCCACAAAAATTGGGAGGTGGTGGATATATCTCTGAGACTCAAATTCATGAAATAATGATTTTACATAGGCAAGAGAAAGGTCTGTTTTAATAGCTGGCGCAAACAAAAGGTTCACTTCTGGGTAGTGGTTAGCCCAGGAAGGTATCCGGGAGTATATTTGAAATAAAGAAGATGAAGGTATGGGGTAGGTCATTTGGGTGGTTGCAAATTCCCGTGTAAGGCCCCTAAAAGCTCCAGGGTTTCTTAGCCAGTCATGTAATCTATGGGAACTGTTACCTTCAATTTTTGTAAAGTAGCGGGCAAGTAGGATGTCTCTACGCATGGGAATAGAGGTGAGACCACTTTCACTGAGGAGGAAGTTGGTTTTGGTGTGATTCCTGAGGCCAAGTATAGTACGGATCATAGTATTCTGGACGGTCTCCAGACTGCATAGTAGTGTATTTGAGCATGAGCCATATACAATTAGTCCATAATCAATCTGAGATCTAATATAAGTCTTATAGAAATTTATTAGAGTTTTTTCATGGCAACCCCAAGGCGTATTGAGTAGCCTTTTTAAGATACACATTTTCCTGAGGCATTTTATTCTCACATGTTCAATGTGGAGCCTGAAGGTTAGTTTTTGGTCTAGAGTGAGGCCAAGATATTTGATGTGTTGTTGCTCTTGGATGACAACACCATTTAGGGTTAGTAGGGCAGATTGGGGATTTCTCCTGTTATGAAATTGTACTATAGCTGATTTTGATGGGGCGGTGGGTAGGCATGAATTGTTGGAGAAACATTCAAAGGCATAAAGCGACTTTTGTAACTTGGATTGGGCTAGTTCAAAATCATTTGAGGTAGACCATAGGACTATATCATCTGCAAACTGAATGTTTGTTTGGGGTAGGTTAAGATCCCATAAATATAGTGAAAACAGGAGACAGCTGAGGACAGCCCCTTGGGGAAGGCCTTTGGAGACAGACTTTTTAGAAGAGATGAAGGAATTTACTTGGGGAACAAAAGAGCATTCAGATAGGTAACTTTTAAGGAATTTCACTACAGGCATTGGAAAACCCATTTTTGATAATTTTTGCAGTAGCAGTGGATGTTGGATATTGTCAAATGCATTTTGGAAGTCCAAGAAAGCTGCAATTAGCATTTGTTTACCTTACAGACAGTCACATCTGGAATTGGTTAATTAAACAAATGCGTCAATAGAAAACTAATCTTTCCTAAATGCTGTTTGGGTAGGTAGGATGAGGTGGTTAGATTAAGCAAATCAATACACTCGGGAGTGAAGTATCTTCTCATATAACTTTCCCAGAACTGGGGTAATGATAATGGTTCTGAAGGAGTTGGGGTCCTCTTTGGGTTTATTTTGTTTTAATATGGGGATGATGAGTGATGTTTTCCAAGCAGATGGGAAGAAGGAGTTGCTCCAGGCATTGTTGAAGAGAGATAAGAGTACTTTTTTAAACTCTATTGGAAGGTGTTGGAGTAAAGATGGATGGATCTGGTCATGGCTGCAAGTTGTTTTGGGTTTGATTGAATTGATTGCTTTATTCAGCTCAATCATTGTAAAATCTTGGAGTAGATACTGGGACCCAGGCAAGTCAAAATGGGGTGTTAAGCTGATCTGAGGTGGATTATGAGGGGTGTTTTTGAATTTCTTCTCAAAAAAATCTGCTAAAAATTTTGCCTTTTCTTTGTTGGTTTCCAGCTGCTGACCATTTAGAGTTAGCTGGTAATGGAAGGGGTTCTGTGTGGAGAATTTGCCACACATCTTGTCGAGGAATTTATGAATCTTTGACTCTTGCGTTTTGTGGGACACAGATAAGAGAAAGTTTTGCAAGCCTCTTCTTTTGCAAGTTTGATTGTTCTCTTAAGTTTTGCCTCTGCTTGTAGCTTTGCAATATATTTTCCAGTGGATGGATTTCTCTTGAAGGATCTGATGGCATTCCTTTTATTGTGCCAAGCCTCTTGGCAAGAGGATGTCCACCATGGCTTAGGGGGTTTATTATTCTTCAGTGTTTTAGGGCATTGGGACTGGGGTATTGTAAGTTTTGCAGCATCAAGAAGTAGTGATGTGAGATTTTTGGAGAGTTGGTTTGGATCAGTGGAGAGTGAAGAGTAGTCATGGTTTGAGAGAATGTGGGAGAAGTTTGGCCAGTCTGCTTTTTGCCGCACATAGTGGGAAATGAAATTGTCAATGATGGCTGGGTCACCAATTTTTGTGCATATGGCAAAATGGTCACTAATGAGGTTGTCTATTCTGTTGACAGTAGTTTTATTTATTAAACTTGATGAAACTAATTGAAGATCAATAGTTGAATAACTCCCACTTCTTTTGCTGAAGTAGGTATTTAGGTGTCTAGGAGTCGCTAGTACTATATTTGTAAAATTGGTGAGGAATTCCTCTATGTATTTTACAGCATTATTTTTAGGTGAATAACCCCAGATAGAACTATTGGCATTTAAGTCCCCAACAACCACAAGATTTTAATTTGATAAATTATTATAAATAAAATTGAAAAAATCATGTCCATTGTTATTGCCATTTGGGTTATATAAATTAATAACAGTAACCTCCATGTTTGCCAGCCACGACTTTACACCAATTGCATCAATGTCATGACTGAAATCAGGGAGGCTTATACCACAGAATTTGAGGTGTGATTGTACAAGGATGGCAACTCCACCACCAATTCTATTGGAAGATCTGTCTTTTCTTAGGACATCATAACCAGGAATTTTTAGATTAACTGATGAGTTTAAATGGGTTTCTTGAAGGCATAGTATGTCTATGTTGTGTGAAGAAGTATACTTAAGAAGGTCAGTGATTTTATAGTCATTTAATGATCCCACATTCCATTGCAAAATTGAGGAGGATAGAGGTAACTGAGGGTTAGCCATTGATAGATATATTTAGTTTATTGAGTATAGTTCTGAAATTTGTGTTGGCTGTGTCCTTAAGATTTTTTGGGAAGTAGGTATTAGCCATCTCTTCTAGAATTGAGGATTTTTGATCTTCTGTGAGGGATGTTCAGGAGAGTGAGTTGAAGTTGAATATGTAAAGGCATAAGTTTGTAAGTAGATTTGGATTTTCTTCTGATATTTCCTTTGGCGATTTTGATGAGGTTGGTTTTGTAGGTTTACTTATAGAAGATTCAGGGTCTTGGTCTCTGGCTGGAAGGGGGGGGAAAGTCTAAGGTCTTGATTCCAGGGAATGTTTTTTGTGGTTTTGTCCTTGTAGCTTTTTGCTGTAGAGTTTTTTGATTAGGTTGTGTGTTTGGTTCAGAGAATTCAGGTGTATCTGCATTGTGCACCATGAGTTTAATTTTTGCAAACTGAAATGGGATATTCTCTTTTTCCGACAACCTGAGAGCCATCGATCTTGCCTTGTATTTTGGGCATACAGATCTATTGTGAGAAGACGGGGAACCTTTGCAATTAATGGTTGATAATATCTTGTTTGCACAGTCTGCTGTGTTTGGAGGATGGATGTTTTGGCAAAGGTTGCACCTCTTCAGGTTTGTTTTGCAGTGTTGTTTTGTGTGACCCTTTGTCAGACAAATTTCACACTGTATTGGCTTAGCCTTGTACTCTTTGTAGGGCTTTATCCGGCCAAATAGGGATATAGGTTCACTGAAGTTCTCTAGGGTGGAGTCCAGGGTGAAAAGGTAGGATTTAGATGTGTATATGCCATCATTGTTGGGTTTTTCAAGTCTGGTGACTTTTGATACTGATATTTTTGGCCTTTGCAGTTCATAAGGCCATCCTTTAAGTCAGTTTCAGGAATACCATTAGGGATATTGTATATGACAATTCTTGTTTCGGGCAGGGGGAAGGTGAAATCGCCATTGCTTTGAATGGACCTTAATGCCTCCAAGGGAGTTAAGTGACAAAAGAGTTGTTTTTGCACTTTTCAAAGCCTGCTTGAATAGATATTAAGAT
>NW_028300422.1:669895-712217 GCF_049724085.1 Artemia sp. Qi Xiang Cuo | reverse complement strand
GAAGCAATATCACATACAGTGTTTTCAAGGGGTGAATCACATTGGGTAACAGCCAAATAAAAAACACTAGGTTTATAGTCGTGATAGGCAGTGTTGTCACAACGATGATGTACAAACCAAATTGTCTTGTTACCCCAACAGTTGAATCGAAGACCTTATTCTTCTTGCCAAAATAATTTCCAAAACTTTCAACTACGTAGAATAAAAAGGCTATCTAAAAATTTTGATTGGATGTGTTTGGGGAAATTTGGTCATTAGAGGGGGGGTTAGTTGCCCTAAAATAACTTTCGACTATTAAAGAGGACACTAGCCCTTTGAATTTCTAAATCAAATGAGCCCTTTTTTCAAGTTTCAACGACAAAGATGTCAATAAAAACCTTATATGTCCCCAGGGCATAACTCATAACCCTTGCCCTGAAGACTGTGGGGGAAGTGCCCTGCTCAACGGTATGATTTCCAGAACTTCCAAATGCGTTGAACAAAATGGGTATCTCAAAATTTGGCTTGGATGTGTTTGGGAAATGGTGGGAGTGGAAGGGGTGTTAGTTGCCTTCCGATCACTTTCGACTATTAAAATGGGCACTAGCCATTTCAATTTCCAACCGAATGAGCCCTTTTTGAAGTTTTTATGACAACGCTTTCTATAAAGACCTTATATGCCCCTACGAAACTTTCAGCCCTTGGCCTGAGGGCTTTGGGGGGTTGTCATCCTCAAAAACCTAATTTCCAGAACTTTCAACTACGTTGAACGGAATGCCTATCTCAAAATTTTTATTGGATGGGTTTGGGGAAAAGTTGGGCGTGAGAGGGGGGTTACTTGCCCTCCAATAACTTTCGACTATTAAAAAGGGCAATATCCTTTTGAACTTCCAATCGAATGTCCCTTTTCTTTTGAAGTTTCTACGACAACACTTTCTATAAAAACCTTACATGCCCCCACGGCATAACTTTCAGCATTTGCCCTGAGGGCTGTGGGGGAATTTCCCCCTCAAAAGCATGATTTCTCTCTGGAAATCAACTACTCTGGAAAAAATAGCTATCTCAAAATTTTTATTGGATGTTTTTGGGGATATAGTGAGCGTAAAAGGGGTGTTAGTTTCCTTTCAATCACTTTCGGCTATTAAAAGGGCACAAGGCACTACAATTTCCAATCGAATGAGCCCTTTTCGAAGTTTCTATGACAAATCCTTCGATTCGAATTGCCCTGGTCTAAAACCAAAAAACTAATAATACATAATATATTGTGCCAACATCGTTCTTTACTTAGACAGCACTATTGCGCTGCCTATGATAGAGGTAATTACTTGGTTAGATAAAAAAAAAGAGAGAACAAAAAAAACACTATCTTCCTAATCAGGCAATTGAGAAAAATGAGCACTTGAACGAGGGCTTGACCTTACCTATCTATCCAATTAACTAAGACAAAACAGTATAACCGAGCCGTAAACCAAATCGAAATGTCCAAATCAATGCAAAGTCGTCATTAGTAAATAATAGCCGTTGTAAATTTACAAGCAAAAGTACCTTAAATCTATTGAAATATTTCCAATTGATTACCTCCAATTAGGAATCCTCAGAGGAATACCACCTACCCAAATGGGTTTCGACGCTTAAAAATTCCTTACCCGGTGAGGAGGAGCGTCTACCACAAAGCTCTTTTGTGGTATCCGTATGTTAGGTTAAACCTGTCAGATACATGCCTACTAGCAATATTATTCAAAAATATATAAATACAAAATAAGATTAGCACTATCCATGTTAACACCCCATAAGTCAATGGAACCTAAATACATAACTGGAACAAAGACAATACGGGCCTGAGCTGGGTTATAAAACAAAGCACTTTGTTGAATCCAGGAACCAATTATAAATTTATAGCCATTCTAGCTAGTCTGGAAACCCTGTATATATACGAAAACCTCAAAAGAAAAAATGAAAGAGATATTGCATTAAAGTATCCTTCATTATTTCTTGATAATTTATTGTATATTTACTTAAAAGTTCATTATACTGAAAGCTAAATTTTTTAAATTGCTAAATAATTTTATTGGCAGAAAAACCTCTTAAGATTGATTTTTGGCTAAGCGTTTAACATCTATTTTTAAAATGTGTGTAATTACTGCGAACTCTTGCATACCTAAATAGCTGAGAATAAAAGGCTGAATATGTGGTATTTGAATGTATATTACTTTCGAGGAATGTGAAATTAATTACTTCAAAATTAAAATTTTCAGTTTTATTATAGATTTTAAAAACTAATTTATTATTATCCGAAATATTAATGTTTAAATCTAAGAAATGTTCATATTGTCCTGTCCCAAAGCTAGGTTCCAGAATTAACTTTAGGGAATAAATATTATTTGAAATATCCATAATGTCCGCGCAATTTATTACCAGAACGTCATCCAGATATCTTTTATTAATTGAAAGAGAATATTTTACATTAATTGGGCTATTTTTATTTATCATATATTCATATTTTATATGACTTAAAAACAGGTCCACTATAAACAGGCTGGCATTACCACCCATGGGGGTGCTTGCGATTTGTTTATTTAAATTAACATTAAACCTTATAAAAGTATTGAACAAAACAAATTCCAATATATCATATATCAATGTCCAAGCTATAACATCTTGAATTAATAGAAAGAAACTAGTCCATCGAGTTTCTTATTAAAAGTATCAATTTTATCATAGCCAAAGAGTCTATCACTTATAATGAATTACTAGCACTCCAATATAGATTAAAGCTAGAACGCTTTTTAATTCCCGAGCAATATTCTTGAAATTTATTTCTACTTTCCCCTAAAATGAAAGATAGGTCAATTACTAGCACTCCAATATAGATTAAAGCTAGAACGCTTTTTAATTCCCGAGCAATATTCTTGAAATTTATTTCTACTTTCCCCTAAAATGAAAGATAGGTCAATTACTAGCACTCCAATATATATTAAAGCTAGAACGCTTTTTAATTCCCGAGCAATATTCTTGAAATTTATGTCTGATTTCCCTTAAAATTAAAGATAGCTCAGTCGCCGCTATTCTTGTTGGACACCTCGTTGCCCCAGCAATAAAACGTGGTTTGGGTGGATTCTTATGAGGTTTTGCCGTCCAATATAAGAAAGGAAACTTTTTATCGAAATCATTAATTTTAATGTTGAATTTTTTCAAAATTATTTCTTCTGTATATTTTATTAAACTACTATCCTCTAGATGAGCCTTTTCAAATGTTACTTTTGTACATAACTCTTTTGATAAAATATCACAATAGAGTGTCTGAAAAATTATCGCAAAATTATTACTAGCTTTATCAATTGGTAAATTTACAAATTCATTCTATATATTAGCTATTGCTTGTTTCATATTAGCATTATAAAATATCGAATTTTTCGTAGATTTATTTCAATTATTTTATATATATTATTTAGTGCACTAGTCAAAATCAAATTCATCTGGTTTTGGAAACTTTCTTTAATAATTTTCTCCTTCTTGCACCATTTATCAATAAGTAAATTTAAGTCATTATTTAACCCAATAAGAATACTTCATGGCCTTATGTGGTAAAAAAGACGGAATTTAGACCCCATTTTCATTGTATTCTGAAGATCAAGTTACTTTACAATGGATTAATCCCTGTTACAACATGATCGTAAGTTGTATTTACATATGGTCAAAATTACTTGTAATTACAAACCGGTTTCCAGTTACTCATTTTGTCAAGTTTTCTAAGTATTAAAATTATAGTTAAAATCATTTGCCCTATTGTTTTTGAGAAATTATGCGTTAAAATCGGGCTATCATTATGCATCAAATTACATGTTAATTGTAAAACAACTAATATGATTTATCTGCTAGAGTGTAAAATCTGTTGCTTATAATAAGTGAAGGAAAGTATTAATAGCATGTATGTTAGATTTTCGGGACACAAAATCACAATTAATGGGAAAAAACTAATAATTATCTTGTACAACACTGTAAGAATGGTACTTGCTCTTTAACTAATCTAATTATTATAATTTTAGAAAATTTGGATTTGAATAGTTTAAATAAGGAAGAAAAAAATAATAAATTACGTAAACGTGAAGATTATTGGATCCATGTTCTCGGTACCGCTTATCCTTTTGGGCTGAATAATCGAGTTGCTAAATATGGAGACATGTCTAATGTCCTTGCTGATTGTACAAATGGAATAAGGGATCATCCTTCTTTAAATCATTCCACTAAACGTAAGAATCGATCAAGAGGGCATAGAAAAAATAATCGAAAAAATCATATTGATTTAAATAAATATTTGAGGGACTTGTGCCCGCTATTTGAGTCTAATGCTATGGCTAGTATAATAAAATGTTTGAATACGTTATGAAGAATTAATTTAATAAGACTATTTTGGATTATAAATAATAATGCACCATAGCTGGCACAAATAGTTCAAAACCATATAGTTCAAAAACTAAACTAATTTATGATGCAATGTATATTTTAGCTCAAACAAAATAAGTTTCAAATTATAAAAAGTTTGATAAGACTGTTAATAAGGAGAAAACACTATATTTATTTATAAATTTTTGAAGTAAACAGACAGAGGATATAAAGTTACCTGGAATTTCAAATCAGCGTGATGTGAAATATGCCCTCCCTAGTAATTTGATTTATAAGAATAATCCGATTATAACGTATAAGTTCTCAAAAACGTCAGGACAAATTAGTTTTAATTATAATTTAATACTTAAGAAATTTGACATGAATAGTTATTGAATACCTTTGTGTAATTGTGAATAATTTTTATCATTTGTAAATCCAACTTCCGAACATATTATAACAGGTGATTTGGCAATAATAAAACATCAGGACCTTCAGAGTATAATGAAAATGGAGGCCAAATCCCGTCTTTCTAGTCATCTAAAACCCTCAGATGGTCTTAGTGGGTTAAATAATGATTTATATTTATTTACTGGTAAATGCTGTAAAAAAGAGAAAATAAATAAAGATTAAAAATTTATTATTATTTATTTTAAAATTTAAATGAAAAATTTAATTATTACTAGAGTTAGAAATAAGTTATATAATAATGTAAATAATCTTTAGAATGAGGCCATATTTTATAATGCTAAGATAAAACAAGCAATTGCTAATACAAAGAATGATTTTGTAATTGTACCTATTGATAAAGCTAATAATAATTTTGCAATAGCTTGTCAGAGGCTTTAATGTGATGCTTTATAAAGGAAGCTACGTTCAACGACTACATATGAAAATGTTCAAGATGAAAATAATAGTTTAATAGAAAAAATAGAAGATATACTTTTTTTAAAACTTAATATCAAAGTTAATGATAATGATAAAAATTTCCCTTTTTTATATTGGAAGACAAAATTTCATAAGAATCCACCTAAACCACGCTTTATTGCTGTTGCAGCCAGATGCCCAACCAGAATTACGGCGACTGACCTTTTGTGAGTTTTAGGGGAAATTAGAAATAAATTTAAGACATATTGCTCGGGAATTAAAAAAAAATCCAATTTTAATCCATATTGGAGTGTCAATAATTCATTGCAAGTAATAGATTCTCTGGCTATAGTTTCAGCCAAAAGAGTGGACTCATTTGATTTCACTACGTTATATACAAATCTACGAATTAATTTAGTGTTTGGAAATGTAAAAAAAAATAATTATTAGGAAGGCTTTCCTTTTGTCTAGTATTTTTTTATTGATACTTATAATAAGAAGGCACGGACTAATTTTCTTAATAATATTACTAGTTCAAGATGCTTTAACTTGGACATGATTTATGATTTACTAGAATTTATTCTATTTAATACTTTTATAAAATTTAATGGTAATCTGTATAGAAAAATTATCGGAATCCTTATGGGGGATTAATGCTAGTCCATTTATAGTGGACTGGTTTTTAAGCCAATCAGAATATGAGTTTTTGATTGATAAAAAGAACCCAAGTAATGTAAAATATCCGCTTTCAAATAATAAAAGATATTTAGATGACCTTCTGGTGATAAATTATGCACAGGTTATAGAGATTTCGAATAATATTTACCCACCAAATTTAAGTCTGAAACCTAGCAATGGGAAAGGCAATTATGACCATTTTCTAGATTTAGATATTATTGTTTCACATAATAATAAATTAGTTTTTAAAATATATGATAAAACGGATGATTTTAATTTTGAAATAGTTAATTTTCTGTTCCTTGAAAATAATATACATTCAAATATCACATTTTCAGCTTTTCATGCCCAACTATTTAGGTACAAGAGAATATGCAGTAATAACTTTTATTGCAAAAGTAGAACTCAAATACTTAGCTATAAATTATTCGTAATAGGTTTTTCCACCAATAAAATTGCTGGACAATTTAAAAAACCTCAGTTTTCAGTATAATAAACTTTTAAACAAATTTAATGAAAGTTATAAAAAAAAATTTGAGTGATATTTTGATGTAACTTGTTGGATGTATTTTCCCTATATTTTCTTAATTTAGTGTATGTTTCGACTCAAGCAGGTGTTCTGTTACAGGTGGATAGGATGAAATAAGTTCTCAGAAGGTTTTGTATGAAAGTGAATGGGGATTTGTTTACAGTTGGGTGTTATGCAAATAAGGAAGGTAAATGGGCCGAATTGGTGCTCTTTCCGATTGTGCATCTTATTGTGAATCATTTCTGGGTGATCAGTGGTGAAAGAAGGTTTGCTAAAAATTGTGGGTCTACTTATATTTGGGTTATTTTATTTTTGTATATATTCCAAAGGTGACACTACACATGGGAATGCCATATTTTCCTATGGCAGGCGCACTCATTTGCCAGGGTCGGGAAATTTAAGCGCCGAAACCCGTATTGGCAGTGAGTTTTCCTCTGAGGAGCCCTGATGTCAGGTAATCACTTGGGGAATAATAATATTTATTAGACTTAAGGTGCTTTTGCTTGTTTTTGGACAACGAATTACATTTATCAATGTTGAATTTGCTCGATTATGGACATGATTTTTTCGGATATTGGATTGATATACTGTTTTTCCTAGGTGATTGGATGGATGAGTAAGGTCTAGGACCTTGTTCAAGTGCTCATTTATCTCAATTACTAAATTAGGAAGACAGTTATATATATATATATATATATATATATATATATATATATATATATATATATATATATATATATATATATATATATATATATATATATATATATATATATATATATATATATATATATATATATATATATATATATATACATATCAGCAATTCAAGATTCTGTTTCATTGTAATTTTTATTTTCAATATTGTAAGTACATAAGAAAATATTTGAAATGTAATTCGTTTTCTTTAAAGTGCCAGTGACGCATTAGGCTTTAGACTTTCACAGTTAGGTTAGGGGGCAGTAGCTAAACTTTTATTTGTAGTGATTTTTGTTCGTCTTAAGTTTGATTTGAATATTTATTTTAAGTATTTCTTGTTCTAGTATTTATTTATTGTTGATTACGGATTATGTTGATGTGTGCGACCGCTGCTCTGACATCGAGCCCATCAACACGATTTTCAAACAGAGAAGGCTGCACTGGCTGGACCATGTCCTGAGAAAGCTTCGGGACCATATATTAAAGTAAGTATTTCTAGCTGCTCCTTTCCCAGATTTGCGCAAGTGACCTGGTGTTAAATTGGAGAATTGGTTGGTAACTGTAAAAAAAAAAAAAAAAAAAAAAAAACTTCAACCCCATTGGTGGAGATAGTTTGGCAGAAAGTAGAAGGGCTGCTGGCTTTGGTTTTTTGAAGAGCTGCCAGAAGATTAAAACAAAATGAGAGTTAAACATACGGAGTCTTCAACATGCCGATTTGGACATCCGCGTCTAGTCCCGCAACAAGTACAAAAAAAGTAAGTAAATAGATCCTAATACATGACTCATACAAAGAAATAATAGAACAGGATGTTAAAAGGTTCTGAGAAAGAAGATAAAAGATTCATACCAAGATTCCTCACACTGGTCGATCGAGCCGGATCAAGATGTTTGCCCGAAGAGACTGTTTTTTAAAGATACAAATTTTGTCAACTTTCTGAATAACTTCGGTCTTGAAAATAAAGATGGGATGTCATTGCAGGAAATTCGACCAGATGATTAGTATCTCTTTAGTCTTGAAAATATCTGAACTGACCCTCGAGGGATCAAACCACTTTTCTGCTTCTACAAAATTCCATTATAGAATAGAATAGAATAGAATATGATTTATTGGCTAAAATGGCACAAAAGCTAGCATAAGCACGTCAGAATTACCATAACAAAACAAATGTTATGTGATAAACATAAAACAAAAAATTGAATCAATAATAAAACAGATGTCAGGGGAAAAGTTATATCAATTATTAAAACAGGAAACAAAATAGGGGACAAAAGAGTTTTTGTATCTCATGGTCAACATTTGGGGATACAGGTCCAGTTGGGTATTTGGAGCTCTAAGAGCATTGAGCCTTGTATTAGGAAGGGTTGGGGGATTTTCTTTAAAGGGAGGGAGAAAACGTCGATGATAGTCAGAATTAAGGCACTTGATACCAAAGTTCATGGTAAGGATGTGACGTCGTGATTCCAATGTAATAAGTTCAAGTCTAGCCAAATCTTCATCGTATGTAGTATAGGCCGTCCCCAGAATAATTTTTACTGCTCTTTTTTGAATACTTTCAATTTTAGAACATTGGTCTTTGGTCAACCCAGGGTGCCAGACAGGGCAAGCGTATTACAGACAGGGTATTATATAAGAACAGTAAATTATTTTAAGGTTTTGGATTGATATGGAGAAACGTTTGAGAAGAGAGACAGATTTAAGGAGAAAACAACCTGACTTAAATAAGCGGGAAATGTGGGAGTTCCATTTAAGGTCATTGTCCAACTGCACACCAAGCAGTTTAACAGTATTTAAATTTGGTATGCAAAGGTAATTATTGATAGGGGGTACATTTATAAAAAAAGAGAATAACATGAAACTGCTTTTGGGTATGCTTAAGTTGAGTTTAACATTGTCAAGATCATTCTTGAAATTGTTAATTAGTGAATCGAGTCTAACATTCAAAGTATTAGATGTTTGATAAAGGTTCAGTAATGTCAAATCATCCGCAAATTTAAAAGAGTTGTCAAAACTTGGTAAAACATTATTAAAAACTATTAAAAAAGCTAAGGAACCTAACATAGTCCCTTGAGGTGCTCCCCAGGAAATCGAGGAAAAATCTGATGAATCCCCGTTAGAGAGGACTACACATTGCTCACGGCCTGACAAAAATCTAGCTAGCATACGTAAAAAAAAATCTCTTGCCCCTAAAGCCCTTGCATTATTTATAAATGTCTGATGATCCAAATTATCGAAGGCTTTACTAATATCAGCAAAAACAGCCTCAACGTAGGAACTATTCAACTCAAGATGTTTGAAAATAGTATCAAGTATATAAATTAAGCAATGCGTGGTGCTATGATTCGGCCTAAAGCCAAACTGATTTGGGTTGATTTTATCATGAATATCGTCAAAAAGGAAATGGTAAAGGAAACTTTCAAAGATTTTAGAGAAAATGGGGGTTTTTTATATTGGTCTTAAGTCAGAGGGAACTTTTGGGGTCTTAGTTTTTGGTATAGGAGATATAATAGCTCGTTTAAAACACACTGGAAAAATACCATCTACAAAACATTGGTTAAAAATAGCAGTTAGAGGTACACTTAAATACTGGGCATATTCCACACTCAACTTGGCAGGGATATCACCTGGGTATACTGACTTCTTTGTGTCAAGAGCTTCGAGTTTAAGTTGAGTCTGATGAATTTCGATCACGGGAATGTCACTCGCTGCACTGTTGGCCGGCATATGCTGGAGTGGCGGGTGAATTTTACAAATTTAAGCAAAATGATCATTTATGACATCCGCACCCACTGGGTCACCATTACTGTCCAGTAAGAAAAACTTTGAAGAGACCTTTCCCATGAGTTCTTGGGCACTTTTGTGGAATTTCTTAGGGCCTGAATACAATAACTTATTGAGCATGTGAATACCATGCTCCTTTCTTGCTTTACGGATTTCACTAACAACAATGTTTCTAAGTTTCCAAGATTCTTGGAAAAATCCTTCTTTAAAGAGTTTATCTCGTTCATTTATTAGGAACAAACTTTGTTTACTTATCCCCGGTTTGCAGTTAGATTTGCAAGTAACATTTTTCACTGGAAAGGTGTCACAATATAACTGGGAAAGTTCTGCTGAAAACTTAGAAGCCATTTCATTACCATTGGTAAGACATAGGATATTGGCCCAAGATTTGGAACTAAGTTTTAATTTGAAATGGGCAACCTTGTCAGTAATGGGTCTATAAGAGTAACTGATAAATTTCTTAGGGGGAAAGGAAGATAAGGGGGTCCAAAAGATGCATAGATGGTCACTTGCTCCTAATGGAGGGGCCACTTTGGGGACACAGTAGTAATGTCCAATGTTGGTAAAAATTAAGTATAGGGTTTTATAACCGCGATTAGGTTACTTGACCATTTGATCAAGCCTAAGAGCAGAGCTAATCCACTTTTGGTTTATCTCATTAAAACCACCACATAATGTAATTGCAGCATAAGGATACTTGCAGCAAATTCTGTCAGTATAAAGTTGCAGATATGCCGTCAGCTCCTTCTTAAATCCACTACGTGGAGGGTAATAAATAATACCAAAAATCATGCAAGATACTTCTTTTGGGAGGTTTTTGGGCCTGGTCCATAGCCATAGAGCTTCGGTTTTGGAGTTGTTCACTATTTCGGAAAATGAAAGAACCCGATTAGGACGGTTAGACCGACAAAAAAAAGCTACTCCTCCACCATGAGATAGAGGGATACCATCTTTGTCTATCCTGGGCTTAAAATGGGAAACATAATTTGGAATGGAACAAAAGTCTTCAGTTGCAGACCATGATTCGGTAAGGCAAGCAATATCTATCTGTTTTTTATCAAGATTAATTTGAAATTCATCCATTTTATTTACCAGTGACCTTACATTCGCTAGAAGGATTCTGGGAAATGTGTAGGAGGAGCAGCAATGTATCAAACCAGGGTTTCTTTATTCGTTATTGTAGACTTGTTGTAAGCTCTTGGGTTCATTTGATGTAAATAACGGGAATGAGGAGATGGACTGATTTGGCAATTTAAATGGGAGGGAGCTGGAACGTAACATGGAGGTTTTCTGATTGGGTTTGTTCGGTGCTTTTGATAATTCGGATTCCTGTCGCTTTTGAGGGCTGGTGGGAACAGTGGGCTGGTGTGGCGAACTTCGTTTTTTGGCTGCTCAATATTCATAGTGATAATACACGGGAGAGAGTTTGACAGTTGATGATAACTCTTTCTGGTATTATTAAAAAGTTTTTTGAATGCGCCATAGTCATGATTCAAATGAATGCGGTCACAACCAAAACAACGACCACTTCCAAACTTAAAACAAACTTTCTGGTGTAATAGTTGGCAGTCAGAGACTTTACACTCACCCCCAAAATTAAAACTCTTGCAAACATGTAGATATTTACATTTACATTTAGTATTTACATTTATTATTGCTAGTAAAGCTTTTATGGGGTTGTTCTATTTATGGACAGCTGCAGGGACGTGGTATCGTCTGAAAAGTGGTGTAAAAGGCTAATGAAATTTTTCGAAATTTTGTTGGTGAACAGCACAAAAATTATGATTCCAAGGATAGTAACCTCAAAAGTCATAGCTTCTACTTGACTCTCATTGGAAGTAATATTATTGAAAAGTACACTAAGAGTACAACTTCTTTGCATGTTTTTAAAACTTCAAGTACACGACCAAAATATCCATGCACTTTTTTCCATGAATATAATATTAATCCCTGTTACTTTGCTAATTACTCAAAACCCCAATAGAGTTCTCGGAAGGGGTGCAAAGCTGAAGAATTTTACGTCAATCTACAGTAATAGAGGCGGTGCCCCTACATAAAAACGCGTAGAGTCCTTTCAGAAGAGGTGGGTCGCATTGATTCCTCATTTTAAAGTGAAAGTGAAAAAGGAGGCAAGATTATATTTGACCAAGTGTACAATAAAATGAAAAATAATTTTTAAAAGTAACATATGTTTCACGAAAACATCTGTTATTCCCGTTTGGCATATTATGTAAGGACATTTATAAATCCTTAAAGCCAAATTTCAGATTTCAAAACAAGCTTACTAATTCAATTAAAAGCTAAATTACTAGTAAATTTGTTCCCTTATCTGAAGATGTTTTGTTTTCTTAGAGTTTTTCCGCCAGGTTCCATTAAAAGTTCTTTGCAGTAACTATTTGAATTGTTAAAGAATTTCACAACCAATTTTAATAGCCATTTTGTGTTACTCATAGAAACCGTATTATAAGTAAAATTGTTTCTAGTTTTGTTTTTTTGTTGTGATGGCGAAAACAGGCATATATTTTACTTAAGAAAACTGAAAGTTTTACCAAAGCCCCATGGATTGTTGCTACCAGACTAGTTCTCAAATCACATAGAGTTTTCTTAATTGAATTTGAAATTCCACGAAATGTAATGTATATAATAACATATTGAAAAATAAATATTATCTATTGGCCAAGTTCTAAGAATCCATCTCGTTACCTTCTGAAAGATATTCAACTGGGAAATATCATACAGAGCGTGATGACAGATTGTTTAAAGGAAGAATAAGTTTTTGAAAATAAACTTCAAATATACAAATAGTTCTTATGTATTTCAAGTCATTAGAAAGCTTTTGAAAGACATGAAATACAAAGCTTTAACGGCTTACAGCATCAACTGGATTATGAATTCAAAAACAATACTTGTAAATACGAACGATCAAGCAACATTAATTTACCTAAAAACCATTGCAGGAACAGTTTAACATAAGATGTTTTTTTAACGCACAGTCTACAGCCATTACACTGTGAAAAACTTGTAAAATTTTTAAGAATTAGCAGAATCATTTGAACAGCTCAGACATTAAATGAATGAAAATAGGTATTGGGGTTCCCACTGCCCGCCTCCCTCCTGTGTATTATTTATGATTATACACGGGCTATATTTATGATTATAAATGATATGGCTCCTTTATTTACGATTAATTTAAAAAACTTAAACCACCAAAATAGTTTTTCAAAGAAAAGTAAAATGTTCCATAAACCCAAAAATGAGTAAAAATAAGGTCAAATAATATTCCAAGCGTACAACTATCACAAATCACTATGAATAAATAAATGAAACTCGAAAAGAAGCCCATTCGTTCATTGTTTACATATAGTTTATGTTATTGAGAAAGGTATGTATATTGGAATTTTACTTTCCAAAAAGTCGAAGGGAATTCAGGTTAGGCTTTCAGAGAATGTTGAGGGGACTGTTGAACTTAATCTATACAGGTTATGTGTATAAGGATTGTCAAAAGAACGTAACTGATCAATGATTGGGTATATTAATCTGTAACTTTCAAGAGACGATAAGGGAGATGATCAAAAAGGGAATATTTGCATGCGACCAATACTTCTGCCACCATTACTACTACTACTACCACAGTATTCCATTCACAATATTGAAGGACCATTTGAACTAAATCAAAAGACGCTTTGTGTAAGTACATTGTCAAAAAAATGTATCTTATGAATTGATTTGGGTACTAATTCGGAACTTTTAGAAAATAATAAAAGGGGAAAACCATCTGACAAAAATGCAACATGTGGACGATAATAATTTATCTACCACTGCTACATTTACTACTACTACTACTGCATAACTACTGCTTCTATTGCATTTGCTTGTAAAGGCAATACGTTAACATTACTTCTGCTACTAGTACTACCGCTATTACTATTAATATTACTATTACTATTAATATTAATATATATATATAATATTAAGACTAGCAACATGAATACTACTATTGTGACTACTAGTATAACTATGCCTAAGGGTATGTAGGTGAAATTTTCAAGATTTTTTTTTTTTGGGGGGGGGGGTGAAGAGGTGAACTTAATCACAGCATGCCATCTGTATAGAGGTTTTCAAAAGGGTGTAACAGCAATATCCTAGGAACAGGGGGCAAAATTAGGAACAATATCTTAGGAAAACTATATGTGTCCTGGACAGTCTTGGAAAGAACTAATAAAGTTAAACTAAGTGTTTCATATATAATGATATTAATTGCTGAGAGGTCATCAGTTCAAGATTTTACTTACTGTAATTTTCATTTTATTTTCACTGTTGTAATGAATACAAAAGAAAATATTTGTAATATAATTCGTTTTCTGTAAAGCACAAATCACGGAGAAGACCTCACACTTTTACAGTTAGGAAAGGGGGTAGTAGATCTTGCTTGTATTGCATATTCAATTTAAGCTTTACTAGTTTTAAGATTTATTTTTAATTTATAATAGTACCAGCCGTGTGTTTGTTTGCTATGATTGTTTATTTAATTTCTGTTTTTTGGGGGGTTTTATTTATATTTTAATACTAAAAGATTTTTTGTTCGTTTTAAGCTTCATTTGCAAATTCAATTTAAGTTTTGCTCCTTTTTAGATTTATTTATTCATTTTATACAGTACCAGTCTTACATTTGTTTACTAAGATTGTTTATTAAATTTCTGTTTGTTTTGTGTTCCATTTATTCCAATATAGTAGTTTCTGGTCGTTTTGAGTTTTAATTTTTATATATTTATATTTCTGCTTATCTTAAGTTCAATACCGCCTTTACTTCTCGGAAAGTTTTGGTTTTCATATTCTGTTCGTTTTTTATTGCCAAAGTTTCGAGTTTTTCAATATTCCCTATTTCAAAATCAATTTCTTTTTTCGATATCAAAGTTTACTCAAAGTATCAAAACTAGTATCAAAGTAAAAAATCAAAGTAACAAAGTTTCAAATTAAAGAAATCATCGAAACAAACAAGGTATCAAAGTAACAATAAACAACTTGCATAACTTACAGACCTTGCCTTGTAAATAATAGTTTCTCCGTAAATCAGTAAATTCAAGTATCAAATTAAACAAAGTTTCAAAGTAACATTAAGCAACTTGCAAAACTTACACCCTTCTCCCGGTGGGTTGGGGGTGGGGGGCGATCAACCCGGAGCAACAATTATTTGGCCTTTGGACTAATTTGAACAAAATGGCTGTCTCAAAATTTTGACTAAATACTTTTGGGGTATAGAGGCTGGGGGGAGGTTGGCGTCCTTTCATCATTTTTGTCTCTTAAGAAATAACTTGAGGTTTCAATTTCCAGTCGAATAAGCCCCCTCCAAAGTTAATACGACCAACCCTTCCACAAAAACCTTATATGTTAACTATGGGTAACTTGCAAAAATTACAACCCTTTCCCGGGGCTATGGGGGATTTTTCAACCCCTAAGTTAATTTATTTGAAGTTTGAACCATTTTGAAAGAATTTTCAATTTCTAATTGAATGAGCCACCTACCAAGTTTATATCACCACACCTTCCATAATAGTTTTATATGTTAATGACAGGTAACTAGAGTAATTTATAGCCCTTTCCCTGAAGGCTGGAGGGGGGGGGGTTGAAACAAACCTGGAGCCTTAGTTCTTTGACGCTTGGACTATTTTGAACAACATTACTATCTCAAAATTTCGATCCAGTACATTCAAATATTGACGAAGACCACACTGCCTTTCCATATCAAACAAATACAACTTAAAAACAATAGGGAAATTTTTTCAAGACAGTGCAATTTATACTAGTGAATATTTCGGCCCTATGTCCAAGGGCCGTCTTCAGCACAACATTAAATAAAAAAAATATATATATAAAAACAAACTAACATTAAAATACGAAGCTTAAAAAACCGCTTTTAAAAACCTTTAAAATAGCCCCAGTATCCTTACTTCAACGAAGTTTAACCAGTACTGATAGATAAAATGACGAGACACGATGAGGTCATTCAAACGAAATAAAGTGAAGTTATTAACTGCAAGTTTTCAGAGCTAATCATGCTTTTTTAGCAGCTAGTCTTAAAGGCCTTTTTGTAATGGGTTCAATATTATTGTCAATTGGTTTAATAAAATGTTTTTTTAGATCATTTTTAATTAAATTTGAGTATAAAGAATTTAGTGAGTATTCTCCTAAGTCTCTATTAAAGGAAATATTTTTATTTATTTAGAGCCTAATTTTGATTATTCCCGGACCACCTGTCTTATCCCCAAATCACTACTAATGAGAGAAGATTTTTCAAAAAGTATTGTGTGGCTGGGATTATCGAATATATGGATAGCTAAAGTAAAATCAAAGGAGTTATTAGAATTATTAACAGTTAACGCTTTGTCTATGTCTTCTTTATGCTGGTGTATACGTTTTTCTAGATTCTGATTAGTTCTGCCAACGTAGTAAGTGCCACAATCGCATGGTATTTGATAAACCCCTCTTTGGCGAGTAACTGGGGTTTTATCTTCACCGGAGTTTAAGAAATTTGTGATTTTAAAATTATTGGTGAAAACTAAATACAGATTGTTTTTTGTGCAAATATTTTTTATTTTTGTGGTGATTCTTGGGATGTACGGAAGATAGAATATATTAGAGGGTTTTTCCGGAGCCTCACATTGTGAAATATCCTTGATTTTACGAAGATGTCTTTTTAGTCTACGGTTAATCGTATTATTGACAAAAGAAACGGGGTATCCGTTGCCAGAAATAATATCTCTCATGAAATCTAGTTCTTTTTTTATGTATAAATCGGAACAAATGTTCAGGGCTCGGTCAATGAGAGAAGTCATAACTGCTGTTTTAACTTGTGGGGGGTGATTTAAACTAAAATGAAGATATCTTTTGTTTTGCGTTGGTTTTCTATAGATAGTGAAGTCAAAATTATTAGCATTACGGATAATTAGCACATCTAAAAATGGTAGTTTATTTTCAAATTCAATTTCTAGGGTAAACTGCAAACTTTCTATCATAAGTATTAATATGATTTAGGAAACCCCGAAGTTCAGTTTCCCCATAATTCCAAAGTGAAATTACGTCATCCATGTAACGACCCCAATAGACATGTTTAAAAAAAAAGAATTTAATGCCCAGTTTTCAAGTTTCTTGACATAAATAATAGCTATACGGCCGTATAAATCTGTTTCCGGTCTTAGCCCAATTATTTATCGACAGAAATAACTAAGACACTGAAAATATATTGAAAGAGTGCTATAGATTTTAACATGATTAACTAAGACTTCGACATCAATTACCTTCACTGATTCTTTGATTGTGCTAATTTTCTTCTCTTTTGATTTTTAATAATTGCTCAGAAGTAGCCACATCTATATTCGTGTACATGGAAACAATATCGAAACTGCTAATTATTTTGTTTTCTGAAATACTTGTGTTATTAAGTTTTTTAACCAAATCTGCCGATTACTGATGTAGGAATTTTGCGAATACAGTAGAGGTTTGAAAGCTGTGCAAAGCCATTTTCCAATATTGGAAGCGGGGGCTTTAATACATGCTACGATAGGTGTTAGGGGAATGCCTTGTTTATGCAGTTTCGGTAAGCTGTAAAATTTTGGACAGAAACTACAACGGGGGTAAAACCCGTGGTAGTTTCTGTCCAAAATTTTACAGCTTACCAAAACTGCATAAACAAGGTATTCCCCTAACACCTATCGTAGCATGTATTAAAGCCCCCGCTTCCAATATTGGAAAATGTCTTTGCACAGCTATCAAACCTTTACTGTATTCGCAAAATTCCTGCATCAGTAATTCGGCAGATTTGGTTAAAAAACTTAATAACACAAGTATTTCAGAAAACACAATAATTAGCAGTTTTGATATTGTTTCCATGTACACGAATATAGATGTGGCTACTTCTGAGCAATTATTAAAAACCAAAATAGAAGAAAATTATCACTTAATCAAAGACTCAGCGACAGGGATTGATGGTGAAGTTTTATTTAATCTAGTTAAATTCTTTAATAAGTTTTCAATGTATTTTCAGTTTCGTGATTCTTTTATCAACAAATAAATGGGTTACGAATGGGAGCAGCTCTATCCGGCCTACTGGCTATTATTTATGTCGAGAACCTTGAAAACTGGGCATTAAATTCTTTTTTTTAAAACATGTCTATTGGGGTCGTTACATGGATGACGTAATTTCACTTTGGAATTATGGGGAAACTGAACTTCGGGGTTTCCTAGATCATCTTAATACTTATGATAGAAATTTGCAGTTTACACTAGAAATTGAATTTGAAAATAAACTACCATTTTTAGATGTGCTAATTATCCGTAATGCTAATAATTTTGACTTCACTATCTATAGAAAACCCACACAAAACAATAGATATCTTCATTTTAATTCAAATCACCCCCACAAGTTAAAAGAGCAGTTGTAACTTCTCTCATTGACCGTGCCCTGAACATTTGCTCCGATTCATACATAAAAGCAGAAATAAATTTTATCAGAGATATTCTTTTTGGCAACGGATACCCCATTCCTTTTGTCAATAATACGATTAACCATAGGCTAAAAAGACATTTTCGTAAAATCAACGATAGTTCACAATGTGAGGCTCCGGAAAAACCCTCTAATATAATCTATCTTCCGTACATCCAAAGAATCACCACAAAAATAAAAAATATTTGCACAAAAACAATCTGTATTTAGTTTTCACCAATAATTTTAAAATCACAAATTTCTTAAACTCCGGTAAAGATAAAACCCCAGTTACTCGCCAAAGAGGGGTTTATCAAATATCATGCGATTGTGGCAATTACTACGTTGGCAGAACTCATCAGAATCTAGAAAAACGGATACACCAGCATAAAGAAGACATAGACAAAGCGTTAATTGCTAATAATTCTAATAACTCCTTTGATTCTGCTTTAGCTAGCCATATATTTGATAATCCCAGCCACAAAATACTTTTTGAAAAATCTTCTCTCATTAGTAGTGATTTGGGGATAAAACAGGTGGTCCGGGAATCAATCAAAATTAGGCTAAAAATAAATAAAAATATTTCCTTAAATAGAGACTTGGGAGGATACTCACTGAATTCTTTATACTCAAATTTAATTAAAAATGATCTAACAAAACATTTTATTAAACCAATTGACAATAATATTGAACCCATTACAAAAAGGCCTTTGACTAGCTGCTAAAAAAGCAAGATTAGCTCTGAAAACTTGCAGTTAGTAATTTCACTTTATTTCGTTTGAATGAACTCATCCTCTCTCGTCATTTTATTTATCAGTCCTGGTTGAACTTCGTTGAAGTAAGGATACTGGGGCTATTTTAAAGGTTTTTAAAAGCGGTTTTTTAAACTTTGTATTTTAATGTAAGTTTGTTTTTATATATTTTTTATTTAATGTTGTGCTGAAGACGGCCCTTGGACATAGGGCCGAAATATTCACTAGTATAAATTGCACTGTCTTGAAAAAATTTCCCTATTGTTTTTAAGTTGTATTTGTTTGATCCAGTACATTTGTGGAAAAAAGGGGCCTGGGGTGGGGTCTAGTGCCCTTCCAATTACTTTTGACTCTTAAAATGAAATTAGAACTCTTAAATTGAAACTAGAACATTTTCAATTCAATAAGGTTCCTCCAACGTTTATACGACCACCACTTCCATAAAAACCTTATATACCTTGAGACATAACTTACAATCCTTGCCCCGGGCTCCGGGGATCGTTTCAACCTCAAAGGCATTGTTGTGTAATCTTTAGTCTATTTACAACAAAATTGCTATCTCAAAAGTTAAATCGGATGCTTTTGGGGGAAACAGGGCTTAGGGAGAGGGGGAAGAAATTTTTCCTTCGATCACATTTGACACTTTAAAAGTGAAATAGAGCTACCAATTTCTAATCAAATGAGCCTCCTCCAAAGCTTTTACGGCCAACTTTTCCATAGAAACCTTATAAAAGCAAAGGCTGTATAATTTCCAACCCTCACCCCAGGGTTTTGGGGGATGTATCGACCCTGAAGGCCTTGTTATATAGCCTTCGGACTATGTTGAGTACAAAAGTTATCTCAATTTTTCAATCGGATGCATTTAAAGAAAAGAAGGCGTTGGGGTGTGTCTCCACTCAGTTTTGGCTGTTAAAATGAGTATTATAACTTTCACTTTCCAATCAAATGATCCTCCTCTAAAGTTTATAAGACGCTATAGCGTTGCCTCTAATAGAATATTGGAAGCCACACTGATGACACTGGTCAAATATGGTATGGAAACGTTGGCGCCAGAGGAATAGTAGTTTCAACACTTTGAAAAACAATTGATTTTACCGAAAGTCTTATAAAATGTTGATGTTGTATGTGTGAATTTGCTTTTGCTTTGTTTGATTTTGTTCCTACTTTATCCTTGATTTATTTATAATTGACGTTCCTATTTGATCTTATGGGTTTTGTCGATATTTGTCTCGTACTATCGTTTTTTTTCTTATATTTTGCTCCGTCCTTTTCAAATTTTTGTAGACGCGTTTTCAGTTAATAAATAAATAAATAAAAGTCTTATAAAATACTCTCAAAGCGAAGCAGACTATTACCTTTACATTTTTATACGAAAGTCTCCTATAGCCATTGCTGTGTTCTTTTGGACAAAGTCTAGCTGGAAAAAGTCCAGCAAACTTTTCCAGTTCCTAAGGTTCGAAGATATTTGTGTGCCATAAAGTTCGGCAACTCTGACAGTTTCTGGCTTGACTTTGAATTACTTACTTGCTGACATGGTTGGTGAAAATGGACGAATTTCTATCAGCGTGCGACTGACATTGAAGCTGACAATATGGAGAGTCGTGGCAACGTTGCATTCATCCTGTGAACACGTGCTTTTGGATTCTTTTGAGATTTTTGGTGATTTTAATGGTTAAGAAGACTGTAAACTGAAGGAAAGTAAGTTGAATAGTGGTATTAAAGTTGGAAGTGACAATATGAGCAGCCAAGACCCCCAGCAGGGGGGTCCACTAATTCCTGGAGCTTATCCAAATCCACCCTATATGATCATACAACCAAATACCAGTGCTGGTGGGCAGTATAGAAGCACTGTGCAGTATATTACAGCTCCAATGCCATACAGCCAGTTTCAGGCAGCCTATTTTCCCCAGGAGAGACAGTTCCAGCCTCAGCAGCAAGTTTTGCATATCCCAGTTAGTGACTCTAATGGACGACTCAGTGCGCTTAGTATGAGTGGATATAATTTACCTGTTAAAAACAGGTTCCAGGTGCTTGATAACAATAATGAATTTCCAACATTATCAGAGGATTCTGATGAGGATATGTCAAGTGTAAATCCAATGTTGGCAGAAGGATTAATAGATGGCAGAGTGAATGAAAAGATTAGATTCCCAAGTCTGGGTTTGAATCCATCCTTGGGAAGAAAACGTGTGAGGTCCCCAGTAGAGAATTTGCAAAGTATAGTAAAAAGGCAAGAATTAGAAACAGAAGTTTCTGGTCAAATTGAGATTCCGTTGAATGAATTGCTTCAAGTAAGAGTGGAATTTGAAGTGACAGATAAAAATGAGAAACTAGCAGATGATTTTTCAATATCGAAATGTTTAAAGGAGAATGTTTTTCCCATCAAGTTTGATTTTGAATCAAATAGAGAAAGGAATGTGTTAATAGTTCATGTCAACGACAATGAAGAAGCTGAAAAAGTAATGAAAATACAATCAATTGGAGGTGTATCAGTGAGGGGAAAAAAGAAGGAATGCAATAAAAGAGGAATCATCAATGGATTGCCCATGTATCTAAGCAAGGAACAACTTAAAGAATGCATAGAGTCATCTGTTGAGATTACAGAAGTAATTCGTCAAAAGAGATATAACAGGGATTCAAAGAAACTTGAGGATAGTTATGCGGTCATGGTCGTTTTTACAGGCAATTTTCTGCCACCCAGTGTATGGTGCTGCGGAAGGAAAAAAGAAGTTTTTGTCTACAAACGTAGAATTATCCAGTGTTTTAAATTCCAGCGTTATGGCCATGTACAGAAAAATTTCAGAGCAAATGAGCCAGTCTGTTTGAGGTGCTGTGGAAAGCACGAGTCAGTGAGTTGTCCCCTCAAAAACAGTGATCCTGCAGAAAAAGTTAAATTTTACAAATGTGCCAATTGTAAAGGCTGCCATTCTTCAACATCAAGGGAGTGTCCAATTAGGCAGCAAAATAGAAATATTCTGGAAATGGCAGAAAAATATAAAATGGGATATAGGAGAGCACAAGTTATTTACAGAACATATGCCCAAGCTGTTCACAGTAACCAAATTCACAGTGCCAAGTCAACACAGCGTAGTGGTCTTCCAAACCAAGGAACCGAACAAGACATATATAGAAGAGTATCAGACACAGTTACAAAAATTATTGTTCGATTATTATTATCCCCAGATTTGCTAGATATGGCCAGCTTTCCCCTGCTAGAGAAAGTGGAAAAAGTTTGTTCATTTATCAATGAATTAAATATTGGACCAATTGATTGTGAAGCAATACGAAGCAAGCGTACTGAAAAATGACTTTAAAGTTACTTTCTTGGAATGCATGTTCAGTGATGAAGGAGAAGAAGGACATGGTATGCCGTTATGCAATTAAAGAGAAATTGGATATCATATGCATTCAAGAGACATGGCTTAAACCTTACATTAAAATAGGATATCATGGATTTAATATAATAAGGAAAGACAGAATAACAAAGAATGGAGGAGGTGTTATGATTGCAATCCGTACAAATTTGCATTATTAACAGTGGGACAGTGAGTATGGTGATGAGCCTTCAGAAGAAGTGGAGGTAATTGGATGTAAATTATATCTTGACTCCAAAACTGTGATCAACATTGTGAATATTTACAATCCAAGCGGTAAAAACAAGGAAGTTGGTTCCTTGGCAGCTGAAATTTTTGATGAGGTACCTAAAGCAGAAGAACTTATAATAGTTGGTGACCTTAATGCACACAGTAAAATGTGGTGCAGATGTGATTTAATTAATGACTCCGGAAAAAGTATAGAACAATTTTTACTTGAAGAAGATGTATACTTGGCCACTCCTAGAGGTTTTCGTACAAGAAAGAATGTGCAATCCAGTACTTATTCAACTATAGACTTGGTGTTTACAAGGACTAGATTTTGCAACAAAGTAGATGTTGAGGTGGTAGAAGATCCTACACTGCATAGTGACCATTTACCAGTGTTAGTACACGTGGATAAGCCATGTCCACAGCAAACAACTAGCATTCCAAGATTTAAGATTAGAAAGGCAAATTGGAAGGAATTTAATTGTCAACTTGAAAATATGGATATTAAACAAATTGTGCAGCAAGCACAGTCCTTGGATGAAAAAGTGAAAGCTATTCAAGATGGAATCGTAATAGCAGCCAAAAACTCTATACCCATGTCTGATTGATGTGAAACCATAAGGAATTATTCTAAGTGGTGGAATGAGGAGTGCAGTCAGTTCAAAAAGGAGTTAAAGTGCCAGCAAAACATTTACAAGCGGATATCTACAGTCGAGAATTATGTTGCAGTTAAAAAGGCTTACACCAAGTTTAAAAAATGTGTGATTGAGGCAAAACGTAGAAGTTGGAGAGAATTTGTTGAAAGTCTGGACTTTAGGAAGCCAGTGTCTAAAGTTTACCAGTTTATAAAGAATATGAAAGCAAAAGGTGATAAGACAGGAAACCCCCCCCTTACTTTTGAAAACAAGATATTGATTAGTGATTTAGAAAAAGCCAATGGAGGTGCAAAGCCTTTATTAAAGACTATCGGAAGAGAAGATCCCTTTCATGATGAGGTAGCACGATCAACAGCAAAAGTAAGAAGACTTAGTAAAGTTGGTAACGATGAACCCTATAACCAGCCATTTACCATGAAAGAGTTGGAAAATATTGTGATGAGTCTTCCAGATACTTCCCCAGGCACTGATATGATTCATTCACGATTCGTGAAAGCAATGCCTAATAAATGGATGGATGCGTTATTGGAAGTAATGAACCTTGCTTGAGACAGTGGAGTCTTCCCTACTATTTGGAAAAAAGGCCAGGCCGTGATGATACCTAAGCCTGGTAAGGATATGTCAAAAATAGAAAACTATCGATATATCACACTGTTACCAGTATTAGGTAAAGTTTTTGAAAGAATGATAAAAAAGAGGATAAATTGGGAGATAGAAAAGAGGGGTTTTCTAAATGATATCCAGTGTGGTTTTAGGAGAAAGAAAAGCACAGTTGAAAACCTGCTCTGTTTTAAACAAGATGCCCTTTATGCATTGCAGAACGGATGGATTATGGTTATTGTCCATTTGGATGTGAATAGTGCTTTTGATTCAATAGTGCATCATCTGATATTGAGTGGGGGTATGGAAGCCGGAATCAGAGGAAGGACATTGGCTGTTACTGAGAACTATTTGTCAGGAAGAGAAGACACTGTTAGAGTTGGCTCTGTAGAGTCTAGTATTATATTAAGAAGAAGACGCGGGGTTCCACAAGGATCAGCACTTGGTCCTGATTATTATAATATTGCAGAATATGATATACCGATTGAGAATGGAGAGTCGAAAGGGATGATATTTGCTGACGATAATTCTTTTTGGGCAGTAGCAAGAACACTAGGAGAGACAATGGAGGTTGTAAAATCCACATTACAACAAATTGAACATTGGGCCAAGGGAATCGATTTGAAATTTTCCCCTCACAAATCTAAGATGATGGTGATTACTAGAAATAAAATAACGAACTTACCCATTCTTTATCTCAATGGTAATCCTATTGAGTACGTGAAACAGACTAAGGTCCTTGGGTGTGTAATTACTGACAAACTGAGTTGGTACCCACATGTTGAAATGGTTCGTGCTGCATGTATGAAGAGATTGTATATTATGAAGTTGCTCAGTTCATACTCACGGGGGATGAAGGCAAATATGTTATTGGAGTTCTATGTGAAGTATATTCGACCTAAAATTGAATATGCTTCAGTGATATATGGGTCTGGACCACATTCAACATTAAAAAGACTGGATGTAATACAAAACTCTGCTGTACGAATTGCTTTCGGAGCAAGAAAAACAACACCAGTGATATTCTTACTATCTGAAAGTGGTCTACCAGAACTTGAGACTAGAAGGAAAATAAGTGTATTGAAGTATTTGCAAAGATTATGGATAGCGGATAAAACCAACCCTTTGAAGTCAAGAGTTATAAAACAAGGAAGAATCATCACTGCAAACCCCAAAAATAAGAGGTTCCAGGCAAATATATTTGAACAATGTGACAGTATTGGAAAACCTCAGGGAATTGAACTGAAGTTCACTGAGATGTTAAGAGTACCTCAAGTGGTGTTACCACCTCCTTGGAAAGAGAAATCTGTAGTATGTGGTTTGGACTTTAAGCAGAGTAATAACTTAGATTGGAATACCTGTTTCCGGACATGGAAGTTAGAAAAGTATCAAGGATTCTTAGACATTTATACAGATGGATCGAAAAATGAAGGGATGGTTGGTGCTGCATTTGTTGTCCCTAAAATGAATGTTTCAAAACAGTTTAAACTTCACAGTAAGGCATCAGTTTTCCAAGCAGAAGCAGTAGCTCTTGCAGAAGCACTTGAGTTTTCATTATCAGAAGTGCACGAGGAATATTTTGGCATATTGATATGTTCTGACTCTAAGGCTGTGATTTCTTCCATTAAGTTATTCCAGGCAGATCGGTGCAAATCAGGAGAAATAGCTGAATGTTATTCAAAGTTGTTAGTGTTGATGGAATCGAGGAGAATAGTATTGCAGTGGGTTCCATCACATGTGGGAATAATAGGAAATGAATTGGCAGATAGCAAAGCCAAACATGCAGCCACAGAAGGAATGGTTCATAATTCTTCTACCCCCATAGTGATCAGTCAATTGGAATGTGTGCGTAAAGCTGTATTACGAGAAAGCTTTGAGAATGTGAGAGATCAGACTGGCAATTTAT
This sequence comes from Artemia sp. Qi Xiang Cuo, assembly GCF_049724085.1. Taxonomy (NCBI): domain Eukaryota; kingdom Metazoa; phylum Arthropoda; class Branchiopoda; order Anostraca; family Artemiidae; genus Artemia; species Artemia sp. Qi Xiang Cuo. The sequence goes on along the minus strand of NW_028300422.1, from coordinate 686,326 downwards.
TTGTTACAAGAAAGCTGCATTGGAACTTTGAAAAGTCAATTTATAAAAACCTTAGCAGACACAAAGGACGTCTACTGTTTAGATTGAGGTCAGGACAGTGTGGCACAAATAACTACAGAGCTAGATTTTACGGTGAAGACAGCAATTGCATGACTTGTTCGGAAGAAGAGTCTGTGGAGCATTTAATATTGGATTGCGAGGAGTATCAGGAGCAAAGAGACAAGATATATGCTTTCTTCAGAGGGAGGCCTGACCCCATAAGTTTGCACTCCATTCTTGGAGGGCTGAATGACTTAGAAGACAACCTGAAAATAGTCAGAATTGTAATACAATTCTTTAAGGAAATTGGAAAAGACTTGACGCTATAAAAACATTTAAGTTATGTGAAGTGATATATATATAAAACAGTGCTTTGGTTCCCAAGGTGTTCAACACAAAGGGGAACTCAAAACCCTTGATGATGATGATGATGATGATGCTGTTGGTGAAAATGGATTTGACATCAGATTTCTTAGAAGATTTTATAGAATTCAGAAGATAATATTTCCGAGACTCTTATCACCCACAGTAGCTTTATTTTCAACTCTTCTCTTCCTTAATTTGCTTGGTAAGTACTAAAGATTGAGGTAATTTGAGGCTATTACCTTTTTTGATATTTAATCAAGCCAAAAAATTCACTTGATTAGGTTGTTCTTTATATCTTTTGGCAAAATTCAAGTTTAGCTACTTTTGTCTATCTTGAAAAGGGGTTAGGTTTGGAAAATAAAACTTTCAGCAATGAATCTAGAGCTATAAACATACTCTGAGAAGTTATTCATAAGCTTCAATGTATCCCTCTTCTGATTTCTAAATCTTAGAAATTTGCCTGGTAAAACTGTAGTTTAGCTACTTTTTGCGGTCAATACATACCAAATCATAGTATTGAGTTTCAAATAAAGTGAATACACCATTCGATACCTTTTTTGTGCTGATTACAAATATAATAAGTATTTCTATTGGAAATGAATTTCAGCCCCCCCCTATATCGGAGAGAACTAACCTAACCCTTACAGGCCCTATATAGGGGGGGGGGGCGTTAATACCATTATGACTTAAAAGCTTATTATATTTGTAATCAGCATAAAAAAAGCCATCAAATGGTGTATTCACTTTAGTCCTAACTCAATAATATGATTTGGTATATATTGACCCTTTTTGCTATCTTGGAAAGGGGTTATGTTAGGAAAATGAAACTTTCAGTAATGAATCCAGGGCCAAGAACATACTCTGGGAAGTATAAGTACCAGCAAGGAGGGCCATGCCTCCCCTGGAAAATTTGGGACTATAAAGTAATTATAAGGAAACCAAAGGAAAGAGCAGATTAGGGAAAACATGTTTGTGGCCCCATTGTTAGCTGCCTGCCAATAGATTTTGACCCATAATAAGGAAAAAATAAGTCTTAATTTGTGACTGAGTAACCCCTAACCAGTTTTCCACAAACATATTTTCTGTATGATTTGGTTGAAGCAAAAAAAAAAAAAAAATCAAATTCTTCATAGTAATGAATGGTAAATAAATAACAATCCTTGTCTATAATGAACGTATAAGGGCCTAATTATTGCTAACATTTAGTTAAAGATTCAGCTTTTTATGGTGATCTTAAACATGTATTTGTTTATTAGTGCAGGTATTAGAACACAAGAAAGTTCATATAATTATAGAAAACACAAGGAAGATCACTTAATAAGGGGCAGTTTTGGTAAGGATATGCTGTCAACTTTGGTAAAATTCTACTTTAGTTACTTTTGGCTATCTTGGAAAGGGGTTGGGTTAGGAAAATGAAACTTTCAGGGATGGATGTACATGCTAAGGTATGCCCCGGGAAGGTACTTTGAATTACTTACCTCCACTCCTCCTCCCCCTCTATATAATGGTAAATTACTGCACATTACTAGTTGTTTTAACTCATATTTAATCCTATATTACTATCATAATTATAAATCACTGCTTACCTTACACAACTTTAGCTTTTAACCTTGTTCATTAAAATATATTCCAAAATCCTATTTAAATCCTAAACCATTTAATTTCCTATCCTTGCTGACTATTGTTATGGTATAATAAAACCAGGTTTGATGTGATGTCACAACATTGCTTATCAGAAACCCTTACCCTTGAGGGTAGCAAAAACCTCTGTGTTGATAAGACCATTTAAACTGTATTAATTAGGGAAAGGATTTGACAAGAGAGACCAGTAAAAATAACCTAATTGTTTTTAGAGGACAAATTATGTCATGGGAAGATGTTTTTGAAATCCCTCTTCCACCCAAACTCAAAACTTTCTAAAATTCTACTTTAGAAGCTTTTAAATATTTCTAAAACACTAATAGATAGAGCACTACAAATATCAGAATCGACCTCAGAGGACAAATTATGTTACGGGAAGATATTTTTGGAATCCCCCTTCCCCCCAAACTCAAAATTTTCCAAAATTCTACTTTAGAAGCTTTTTAAATATTTCCAAAGTACTAATAGATAGAGCGCTATAAATTTCAGAATTGACTTCAGAGGACACGTTATATCACAGGAAGAGGCTTTTAAAATCCCCCTTCCACCCTAACTCAAAATTTTCCAAAATTTTATTTTAGAAGCTTTTTAAATATTTCTATAGCATTAATAGATAGAGTGCTAAAACATCAGACTCGACTTCAGAGGACACGTTATATCACGGGAAGATTTTTTTAAAATCCCCCTTCCCCCGAAACTCAAAAATTTTCCAAAATTCTACTTTAGAAGCTTTTAAAATATTTCTAAAGCACTATTAGATAGAGTGATAAAAACATCAGATTCAACTTCAGAGAACACGTTATAGGGAAGAGGTTTTTAAAATCCCCCTTCCCCCCAAACTCAAAAATTTCCAAAATTTTAATTTAGAATCCTTTTTAAATATATATAAAGCACTAATAGATAGAGCGCTACAAATTTCAGAATTGACTTCAGAGGACAAGTTATGTCACGGAAGGAGGTTTTTAAAATCCCCCTTCCCCCCTAACTCAAAATTTTCCAAAATTTTATTTTAGAAGCTTTTAAAATATTTCTAAAGCACTAATAGATAGAGTGCTATAACATCAGACTCAACTTCAGAGGACACGTTATATCACGGGAAGCGGTTTTTAAAATCCCCCTTCCCCCCAAACTAAAAAGTCTCCAAAATTCTACTTTAGAAGATCTTTAAATATTTCTAAATTACTAATCGATAGAGCGCTACAATTATCAGAATTAACTTCAGAGGACAAATTATATCACGGGAGGAGGTTTTTGAAATCCCACCTCCCCCTAAACTCAAAACTTTCTAAAATTCTACTTTAGAAGCTTTTAAATATTTCTAAAGCACTAATAGATAGAGCACTACAAATATCAGAATCGACTTATATTTGAGGAGGATACTCCTCAAATATATTTTGAGGAGGATACTCCCCCACAACCCTCAGGGCAAGGGTCTTAAGTTATGCCCTGGGGGCATATAAGGTTTTTATAGAAGGCGTTGTCGTAGAAACTTCAAAACAGGCTCATTCGATTGGAAATTAAAGAGCTAGTGCCCTTTTTAATAGTAGAAAGTGATTGGAGTGTAACTAGCCCCCCAACCCCCCCACGCCCATAATTTACCCAAACACAACCAAACAAAAATTTGAGATAGCCTTTTTTTTCAGCGTAGTTGATTTCCATATAGAAAATATATTTTTGAGGAGGATACTCTCCCACAACCTTCAGAGCAAGGGTTTTAAGTTATGCCCTGGGGGCATATAAGGTTTTTATAGAAGGCGTTGTCGCAGAAACTTCAAAACATAGGCTCATTCGAATGGACATTAAAGAGCTAGTACCCTTTTTAATAGTCGAAAGTGATTGGGTGTAACTAGATCCCCTCCCCCCCCCCACGCCCATCATTTCCCCAAACACATCCAATCAAAATTTTGAGATAGCCATTTTGTTCAGCGTAGTTGATTTCCAAATAGAAAATATATTTTGAGGAGGATACTCACCCACAAATGATTGGAGGACAACTCCCCCCCACTCCCATCATTCCCCCAAACACATCCCATCAAAATTTTGAGATAGCCATTTTGTTCAGCGTTGTTGATTTCCAAATAGAAAATATATTTTGAGGAGGATACTCACCCACAACCCTCAGGGCAAGGGTTTTAAGTTATGCCCTGGGGGCATATAAGGTTTTTATAGAAGGCATTAACGTAGAAACTTCAAAACAGAATCATTAGATTGGAAATTAAAGAGCTAGTGCCCTTTTTAATGGTCGAAAGTGATTGGAGTGTAACTAGCCCCCCCCCCCACGCCCATCATTTCCCCAAATACATCCAATAAAATTTTTCAGATAGTCATTTTGTTCAGCGTAGTTGAATTCCAGATAGATAATATATTTTTGAGGAGGACACTCCCCCACAACCCTCACAGCAAGGGTTTTAAATTATGCTCTGGGGGCATATAAGGCTTTAATAGAAGGCGTTGTCGTAGAAACTTCAAAACAGGCTCATTCGATTGGAAATTAAAGGGATAGTGCCCTTTTTAATAGTCGAAAATGATTGGAGGGCAACTAGCCCCCCCCCACGCCCCTCATTCCCCCAAAAACATTCCAATCAAAATTTTGAGATAGCCATTTTGTTCAGCGTATTTGATTTCCAGATAGAAAATATATTTTGAGGAGGACACTTCCCCACTACCCTTAGGGCAAGGGTTTTAAGTTATGCCCTGGGGGTATATAAGGTTTTTATAGAAGGCGTTGTCGTAGAAACTTCAAAACAGGCTCATTCGATTGGAAATTAAAGGGCTAGTGCCCTTTTTAATAGTTAAAAGTGATTGGAGGGCAACTAGCCCCCCCCACGCCCATCATTCCCCCAAACACATCCAATCAAAATTTTGAGATAGCCATTTTGTTCAGCGTAGTTGATTTCCAGATAGAAAATATGTTTTTGATAAGGAAACTCCCCCACAACCCTCAGGACAAGGGTTTTAAGTTATACCGTGGGGGCATATAAGGTTTTTATAGAAAGTGCTGTCGTAGAAGCTTCAAAAAAGGCACATTCAATTAGAAATCGAGAGTTCTAGAACCCTTTTTAATAGTCGAAAACTATTGGAGGGCAACTAACCCCCCCCCCCCACGCCCATCATTCCCCCAAGCACATCCAAACAAAATTTTGAGATAGCCATTTTGTTCAGCGTAGTTGATTTCCAGATAGAAAAACATTTTTGAGGAGGATACTCCCCCACAACCCTCAGGGCAAGGGTTTTAAGTTATGCCCTGGGGGCATATAAGGGTTTTATAGAAGGCGTTGTCGTAGAAACTTCAAAACAGGCTCATTCGATTGGAAATCGAAGAGTTCTGAGTGCCCTTTTTAATAGTCGAAAATGATTGGAGGGTAACTAACCCCCCCCCCATGCCCATCATTTCCCCAAAACACATCCAATCAAAATTTTGAGATAGCCATTTTGTTCAGCGTAGTTGATTTCCAGATAGAAAATATATTTTTGAGGAGGACTACTCCCCCACATCCCTCAGGGTAAGGGGTTTAAGTTATGCCCTAGGGGCATATAAGGTTTTTATAGAAGGCGTTGTCGTAGAAAATTCAAAAAAGGTTTATTCGACTGTAAATTCAAAAGTTATTGCCCTTTTTACTAGACGAAAGTGATTGGAGTGTAACTAGCCCCCCTCCCCCCCCCCCCACACCCATCATTCCCCCAAACACATCCAATCAAATTTTTGAGATATCCATTTTGTTCAGCGTAGTTGATTTCCAGATAGAAAATATATTTTTGAAGAGGACACTCCCCCACAACCCTCAGGGCAAGAGTTTTAAATTATGCCCTGGGGGCATATAAGGTTTTTATAGAAGGCGTTGTTGTAGAAACTTCAAAACAGGCTCATTCGACTGGAAATTGAAAGGGCTAGTGCCCTTTTTAATAGTTGAAAATGATTGGAGGGCAACTCCCCCCCCACTCCCATCAGTGCCCCAAACGCATCGAATCAAACTGTGGAGATAGCCATTTTGTTCAGCGTAGTGGTATTTCCGATAGAAAATAAGTTTTGAGGAGGATAGTCCCCTACAACCCTCCAGGCAAGGTTTTAAACTTATGCCCTGGGGGCACATAAGGTTTTTATAGAAGGTGTTGTCGTCCAGACTTCAAAACAGGCTCATTCGATTGGAAATTGAAGGGATAGTGCCCTTTTTAATAGCCGAAAATGATTGGAGGGCAACTAGCCCCCCCCCCACGCCCATAATTCCCCCAAAAACAATCCAATCAAAATTTTTAGATAGCCATTTTGTTCAGCGTAGTTGATTTCCAGATAGAAAATATATTTTGAGGAGGACACTTCCCCGAAACCCTCAGGGCATGGGTTGTAAGTTATGCCCTGGGGGCATATAAGGTTTTTATAGAAGGGGTTATAGTAGAAACTTCAAAAGAGGCTCATTCGATTGGAAATTAAAGGGCTAGTGCCCTTTTTAATAGTTGAAAGTGATTGGAGTGCAACCAACCCCCCCCCCCCCCGACGCCCATCATTTCCCCAAACACATCCAATCAAAATTTTGAGATAGCCATTTTGTTCATTCGATTGGAAATTCAACAACCTAGTGCCCTTTTTAATAGTCGAAAGTGATTGGAGGGCAACTAGCCCTCCCCCACGCCCATTGTTCCCCCAAATACATCCAATCAAAATTTTGAGATAGCCATTTTGTTCAGCGTACTTGATTTCCAGATAGAAAATATATTTTTGAGGAGGACACTCCCCCACAACTCTCAGGGCAAGGGTTTTAAGTTATGTCCTGGGGGCATATAAGGTTTTTATAGAAGGCGTTGTCGTAGAAACTTCAAAACAGGCTCATTCGATTGGAAATCGAGAGTTCTAGAGCCCTTTTTAATAGTCGAAAGTGATTCGAGTGTAACTAGCCCCCCCCCCCCATTCCCATCATTTCCCCAAACACATCCAATCAAAATTTTGAGATAGCCATTTTGTTCAGCGTAGTTGATTTACAGATAGAAAATATGTTTTTGAGGAAGACACTCCCCTACAACCCTCAGGGCAAGGGTTTTAAGTTATGCCCTGGGGGCATATAAGGTGTTTATATAAGGCGTTCTCGTAGAAACTTCAAAACAGGTTCATTCAATTGGAAATTAAAGGGATAGTGCCCTTTTAATAGTCGAAAATGATTGGAGGGCAACTAGCCCCCCCCCACGCCCATCATTCCCCCAAAAACATTCCAATAAAAATTTTGAGATAGCCATTTTGTTCAGCGTAGTTGATTTCCGGATAGGAAATATGTTTTGAGGAAGATACTCCCCCACAGCCCTCAGGGCAAGGGTTTTAAGTTATGCCCTGGGGGCATATAAGGTTTTTATAGAAGGCGTTGTCGTAGAAACTTCAAAACAGGCTCATTCGATTGGAAATCGAGAGTTCTAGAACCCTTTTTAATAGTCGAAAACTATTGGAGGGCAACTAACCCCCCCCCCCCCACGCCCATCATTCCCCCAAGCACATCCAAACAAAATTTTGAGATAGCCATTTTGTTCAGCGTAGTTGATTTCCAGATAGAAAAACATTTTTGAGGAGGATACTCCCCCACAACCCTCAGGGCAAGGGTTTTAAGTTATGCCCTGGGGGCATATAAGGTTTTTATAGAAGGCGTTGTCGTAGAAACTTCAAAACAGGCTCAATCGATTGGAAATTAAAGAGCTAGAGCCCTTTTTAATAGTCGAAAGTGATTGGAGTGTAACTAGCCCCCCACCCCCCCCCACGCCCAACAATTACCCAAACACATCCAATCAAAATTTTAAGATAGCCATTTTGTTCAGCGTAGTTGATTTCCAGATAGAAAACATATTTTTGAAGAGGACACTCCCCCCCCCCAACCCTCACGGCAAGGGTTTTAAATTATTCCCTGGGGGCATATAAGGTTTTTATAGAAGGTTTTGTTGTAGAAAATTCAAAACAGGCTCATTCGATTGGAAATTAAAGGGCTAGTGCCCTTTTTAATAGTCAAAAATAATTGGAGGGCAACTCCCCCCCCCACACCCATCATTCCCCCAAACACATCCAATCAAAATTTTTAGATAACCATTTTGGTCAGCGTAGTTGATTTCCAGATAGAAAATTTGTTTTGAGGAGGACACTCCCCAACAACCCTAGGGGCAAGGGTCTTAAGTTATGCCCTGGGGGCATATAAGATTTTTATAGAAGGGGTTCTCGTAGAAACTTCAAAACAGGCTCATTCGATTGGAAATTAAAGGGCTAGTGCCCTTTTTAATAGTTGAAAGTGATTGGAGTGCAATACCCCCCCCCCCCCGACGCGCATCATTTCCCCAAACACATCCAATAAAAATTTTGAGATAGCCATTTTGTTTAGCGTAGTTGATTTCCAGAGAAAAAATATGTTTTGAGGAAAACACTCCCCCAAGAACATCAGTAACAGGGTTTTAATTTATGCCCGAGGGCATATAAGGTTTATGTTGAAGGCGTTGTCATATAAACTTCAAAACAGGCTCCTTCGATTGGAAATTCAAAAACCTAGTGCCCTTTTTAATAGTCGAAAGTGATTGGACTGCAACTAGCCCCCCCCCCCACGCCCATTATTCCCCCAAATACATCCAATCAAAATTTTGAGATAGCCATTTTGTTCAGCGTACTTGATTTCTAGATAGAAAACAAGTTTTTGTGGAGGACACTCCCCCACGACCCCCAGGGCAAGGGTTTTAATTTATACCCTGGGGGCATATATTGTTTTCATAGAAGGCGTTGTCGTAGATGCTTCAAAAAAGGCTCATTCGATTGGAAATCCAGAGTTCTAAAGCCCTTTTTAATAGTCGAAAATGATTGGAGGGCAACTAACCCCCCCCCACGCCAATCATTCCCCCAAACACATCCAATCAATATTTTGAGATAGCCATTTTATTCAGCGTAGTTGATTTCAAGATAGAAAGTTATTTTTGATGAGGATACTCCCCCACAACCCTCAGGGCAAGGGTTTTAAGTTATGCCCTGGGGGAATATAAGGTTTTTATAGAAGGCGTTGTCGTAGAAACTTAAAAACAGGATCATTCGATTGGAAATTAAAGAGCTAGTGCCCTTTTTCATAGTCGAAAGTGATTCGAGTGTAACTAGCTCCCCCCCCCATGCCCATCATTTCCCCAAACACATCCAATCAAAATTTTCAGATAGCCATTTTGTTCAGCGTAGTTGATTTCCAGATAGAAAATATATTTTTGAGGAGGACACTCCCCCACAACCCTCAGGCTAAGGGTTTTAAATTATGCCCTGGGGGCATATAAGGTTTTTATAGAAGGCGTTGTTTTAGAAACTTCAAAACAGGCTCATTCAATTGGAAATTAAAGGGCTAGTGCCCTTTTTAAGAGTCGAAAGTGATTGGAGGGCAACTCCCCCCCACTCCCATCATTCTCCCAAACACATCCAATCAAAATTTTGAGATAGCCATTTTGTTCAGCGTAGTTGATTTCCAAATAGAAAATATATTTTGAGGAGGATACTCCCCCACAACTCTCAGGGCAAGGGTTTTATGTTATGCCCTGGGGGCATATAAGGTTTTTATAGAAGGCGTTGTCGTAGAAACTTCAAAACTGGCTCGTTCGATTGGAAATTAAAAATCTAGTGCCATTTTTAATAGTCGAAAGTGATTGGAGTGTATCTAGCCCCCCTCCCCCCCCCCCACACCAATCGTTCCCCCAAACCCATCCAATCAAAAGTTTCAGATAGCCATTTTGTTCAGTGTAGTTGGTTTTAGAACATAAACTGTATTTTTGAGGAGGACACTCCCCCACAACCCTCAGGGCAAGGGTATTAAGTTATGACCTTGGGGCATATAAGGTTTTTATAGAAGGAGTTGTCGTATAAACTTCAAAAAAGTCTCATTCGATTGGAAATTAAAGGGATAGTGCCCTTTTTAATAGTCGAAAATGATTGGAGGGCAACTATCCCCCCCACGCCCATCATTCCCCCAAAAACATTCCAATCAAAATTTGGAGATAGCCATTTTGTTCAGCGTAGTTGATTTCCAGATAGAAAATATATTTTGAGGAGGAGACTCCCCCACCACCCTCAGGGCAAGGGTTTTAAGTTATGCCCAGGGGGCATATAAGGTTTTTATAGAAGGTGTTGTCGTAGAAACTTCAAAACAGGCTCATTCGATTGGAAATTAAAGGGCTAGTGCCCTTCTTAATAGTTGAAAATGAATGGAGGGCAAACAACCCCCCCCCCCCGACGCCCATCATTCACCCAAAACGCATCCAATTAAAATTTCCAGATAGCTATTTTATTCAGCGTCGTTGATTTCCCGAAAGAACATATATTTTTGATCATGAAACTCCCCCACAACCCTCAGGGCAAGGGTTTTAAGTTATGCCCTGGGGGTATATAAGGTTTTTCATAGAAGGTGTTGTCGTTAAAACTTCAAAACAGGCTCGTTCGATTGGAAATTAAAGGGCTAGTGCCCTTTTTAATAGACGAAAGGGATTGGAGTGCAACTAGCCCCCTCCCCCCGACGCCCATCATTTCCACAAACACATCCAATCAAAATTTTGAGAGAGCCATTTTGTTCAGCTTAGTTGATTTCCAGATAGAAACTATGATTTTAAAGGACACTCCCCCACAACCTTCAGGTCAAGGGTTTTAAGATATGACCTTGGGGCATATAAGGTTTTTATAGAAGGCGGTGTCGTAGAAACTTCAAAAAAGGCTAGCCTTTTCGTTCAGCATAGTTGATTTCCAGATAGAAAATATATTTTTGAGGAGGACAATCCTCCACAACCATCAGGGAAAGGGTTTTAAGTTATGCCCTGGGGGCATACAAGGTATTTATAGAAGGCGGTGTATTAGAAACCGGTCTTTGAGAATGACAACTCCCCCACAGCCCTCAGGGCAAGGGTTGTAATTTTAGGTTTCTCCGAATCCTTCCCATTATTTATTATGGAAGGGATGCTCGTATAAACTTTAGAGAGGGCTCATTTGACTGAAAATTGAAAGTTCTTGTTCACTTTTAAGAGTCAAAAGTGATTGGAGGGTAACCAGCCCCCCCTCCTCTAAGCCATAAATGCATCAGATAAAAATTTTGAGATAGACATTTTGTCAAAATAGTTCAAGGTTCTGATAACAAAAACTCCGGTGTCGACACAGCCCATCAGTGTCTGGAGTTAGGCATTTTAAGTTAGGCCTTGGTAAAGAGCTTATTAAGGGGGGGTTATAAACTCTGGGAGGGGGTTTTGTACGGAAAGAAAACATAGGAAATCAATTATAATTATCCAATTATAAGGTTAAAATACATACTCTGTGATAGATGCAAAATTGCTTTGGCACACAAAATCTTATTAAGGTCAATTCCAAACAGTCGTGATCCCTTTGTGTCAGCAAGTGAAATGGTCTAAACTCCCTTATTGGAGCTATTTTTTCAATCCATTCAATGTTGTCAATCGCTGTCCACAAGTTATGCAAGCTGTCTATTGTTCATATATAAGGTTTTTATCAAAGAGGTAATCGTTTAGACTTTGAAAAAAGCCTCATTCGATTTAAATTGAAAGTTCTAGATCTGTTTTATAAAGTCAAGAATAATCGGACAGTAAGTACCCCCCCCCCCCTCCATGCCATAAAAACTTGAAACTTTTTGCAATCAAAAACGAAGAAAAATTAATTTAAAAAAAAAATTTCCCAATACTAATTTTTTCAAGGAAAAGTAAAGGCCATTTTAAACTTAAGCTCAGTTGATACAAATGCTTGTTAAAATTCAAACTCAAAATGACCAGAAATTACTATTAAAGAATAAATGAAACCCAAAGTGAACAGAAATTAAATAAACAATCATAGCAAAAAACATACAACAAGTTATAATTTAAATGAATAAATAGATCTTAAAGCGAGTAATGCTTAGATAGAATATGAAAACCAAGCTTAAAACGAAAAAAAATGTTTTGTTATTAAACTATAAATGAAACTTAAAACGAACAGAAATTAAATAAACAATCAACTCGAACAAACATACAATATGTATTAATGTAAATGAATAAATAAATCTTAAAACGAGTGAAACTTAAAAAGAATATGGAAATCCAGTTTGGTTCGAATAAAAATAACTACAAACAAGAGTTTGGGTATCGCCTCACTGCAGAAGCCTTAAACCTACTGCGTCATTGTCGCTTTACTAAAAACGAATTATATTACAAATGTTTTCTTTTGTACTTAATATTGAAAATAGATATTAAAATTACAGTAGAATTTTGAACTGATGAGCTTTTAGCAATTAATATCATTATGCATCAAATATTCAGTTTAATTTGTTAGTTCTTTTCAAGACTGGTAAAGACAAATATAGTTTCACTACACCAAAATTCGGATACTGCCCCCTTCTTTAACTGTAAAAACCTAAAGCCTTCTGCGTCATTGGTGCTTCACTGAAAACGAATTACTCGTATATTACAAATTTATTCTTTTCCAGTTTATACAGCATTGAAAATGAAAATTAAAATTACAGTGAATAAAATCTTGAACTGATGGATCTTTCAACAATTAAAATCATAATATTTCTAATATTCAATTTGATTTTGTTTATACTTTCCAAGACTGTTCAATACTCATATAGTTTTCCCATTTTTTGAACTCTGCCGTTTTTTCTAACTAATCTTGTTAGTTTGTTGTGAAAACATTCTATGGCTTCTAGGCATTTCTATTTGAGCAGAAAACTGAACTTTGAACTTTGTAGAATATGCATTTTATTTAATGAAACTCCAAAATATGATAAAATATCAATTTTCGGATCGTTCCACTACTAACAAGCAAGTGTCATCGATTTTTTTGAATCTACTTGTTTAATATAGGGGGGTTGAGGGTAGGTTTAGTCTCATTGCAGCCCCATTCTGTCGTGGTATGGTTCACATTTTCAACACCTGGCGTCCTGACTATCATATAATCTACGAAGCATACAACTACCCCAAATCAGTATCAATAAATAAATGAAATCCAAAACGAACAAAAATTAAAATAAATATTAGAGTCAAACTCAAAACGAGCATAAATTAATGTGAGTAGAGTTCAAAACCCCTATGCTTTCTAAAAGCCAGAATATAATTTTTACTTTTCTGAAAAAAAATTCAAATGAGTTCACTGAAAAAAAATGTGCAGTGTCAATTTAATTTACATATGCTGATATTTATTCCCCAAAATATTGAATAATTTTTGATTTCTTAAAGTTGCAAAAGTGAAAACATTTCAAAGAATTGTTTTCAGTAAAGAACCACTGAAACAGTAGGTTTTCGGCTTCTGCAGTGCGGCGATACCCAAATTCTTGTTTGTAGTTATTTTTATTCGATTCAAACTGGATTTGCATATTCTTTTTAAGTTTCACTCGTTTTAAGATTTATTTATACATTTACATTGATATATATTGTATGTTTGTTCGCATTGATTGTTTATTTAATTTCTGTTCGTTTTGGGTTTCACTTATTCTTTAATAGTAATTTCTGGTCGTTTTGAGTTTGAATTTTCACAGGTATTCGTATCAACTGAGCTTAAGTTTAAAATGGCCTTTACTTTTCTTTGAAAAACTTATTTTTTGGAAAGTTTAGTTTTAATTAATTTAAGAAAAGAACATCAACTATTTAGCCAATTTCAAGGTCAGTTCCCGACACGGCTATGCAGCAGGCTTTCATATATTGATTCTGACTGTTTTATAGTACAGAGCGAACTCTAGCCCATAGTAACTGAAATATTAAAATACTTCATTATATGCATGATGATGTATTACACCTACATTTTGACAAGATTATATACGCAAATATCTTTTGAAAAGTCGCTTTTCTGAGGTCTGGTGCCATATTTCACTGACTTCTTGGCCTGATTCCCTGTGGTTCATCTTTTGCTATTCCAACAAAGAAAAAGCCATAGGCGTTTCCCTGTGTGTAATTACCTTTGAAAAAAGTCTATCTCATTAAGCAACTCCAGAGTAATTTTGTGAAAGGCTCTAGGTTTGAAGATCAAAACATTTTTGTCCAGCCACCTGAACCATCAAACGTGACAAAACGAAGAGGGCCACCCGAAAAAAATTCACATGGCTTAAAATGAAGAACCTGGACCACAGAGAACAATCCACAAGAACAATCCGAGCAGCTAAAGCAACGGGCATTGAAAAAATGTGTATAGTAATGAAAATTGAGAACAAAGATATATCTGGTTAGAAGACATGTGACAACTAGAATCGCAAACAATCAAAAACAAAAGTGAAGAGCAAAGAAATATGTAATTAGAAGACACGCGACAGTGATGATTGCAACGAATCGAAACACAAGCGAAAAATAAAGAAAATGTGGTTAGAAGCCAAGAGTTGATCAAAAAAGTATCTCTAACGACCTGAGGCAACTTTCTGACTTGGTTTACAGTTAATAGAGTTAAAGCAGAAAATGCAAAAGGATGGTATATTTTCAAATAAATTTTCGGGGTGGCATGTAAGTATCAGAGACGCTCCTCCCTTTTTGAAGGTGTAGATATGACGGGATGATTGATTCTGATACCTTTTTGCTCATTGGACTCACTGTTCTAAAGCAAAAGATGGCTGGTACTTATTGCACTCTCAGGCTGAAGGGCCATGAGACTGGGATCAGCACCACTGGTTTGGACTAGAGAGTTTAGTGCAGCGTCCTTTACTTTTTTTATTTAATGTTCTATCGTGTGCAATATTTTGAAATATTAATTTAACCTTTTTCACAGCTGCAGGAAGTCCCAGCCAAGTCCTACAAATTAGGACTCCAGTAAACGATGTTGCCACTCAAGCCGTTCAGGCTACAGGCTCTTCTTTGGGACCGGTTGTAAGGTTGATATCACCAAATGCTGCACAAACAGATTTTTTTCCTGTTGCCCCTCAGACTCTAGTACATCCTAATTTTGCAACCCAAGGAGTTGTCAGAACTCAAACTCCAGGTAAATTGTCTGTTATTTTCCTCCAAAATGTATAGATTTCATTTGTCTCTGAAGTAATTAATAATTCATATTAAAAATTTCAATAATTTACATAATAAAACATGGCTTTATTTGTTAACATAATTGAATTAACATCATAGCCTAGAGTTGCATCTGTCAGGCATGAAGGCCGGAGCATTGCCTGAGCGAAGCATGTGTAAACTGCAAGAATTGAAAGCTATGCTAATTGTGGGGCTCAGCTAGCATTATCACATGGCCTAAATTACAGGAATCTTTACTCTTTCAGTTCTATAAATGGGTCTTTATGGCTAATCTCGCGTTCCATTCATTAACTTTAAAGGTTTATTGTAACTGATGAACCCTCTTGTAACTGAACCCCGTCCAACTGAACCACCGTGAAACTGAACCACCGTGCAACTGAACCATCGTGAAACTGAGCCACCGTGCAACTGAACCACTGTGTTACTGAATCACCGTGTAACTGGAGTTGTATCGAAGGAGTTGTCGTAGCAACTTCAAAAAAGACTCATTCGATTGAATAAGTGAAGGGACTAGTGCCCTTTTTAATAGTCAAAAGTAAATAGAGGGCAACTAACCCCCTCCCACGCCCATCTTTTCTCCAAATCCATCCAATTAAAACTTTGAGATGGCCATTTTGTTCAACGTAGTTGAAAAGTCTGGAAATTTTGCATTTGAAGATGACAACCCCCCTAGAGCCCTCAGGGCAAGGGTTGTATTTTTACCCTGGAGGTATATAAGGTTTTTGTAGAAAGTATTGTCGTAGAAACGTAAAAATAGGGCTCATTCAATTGGAAATTTAGAGGGCTAGTGCCCTTATTAATTTTCGAAAGTGATCGGAGGGCAAATGCCTCCCCCTCCCACCCTTGATTTCTCCAAACACTTCCGATCTATGTTTCGATATAAACATTTCGTTCAACATAATTGAAGGGTCCAGAAATTGTATCTTTGAGGATGAAACCCCCCCCCCCAGAGCCCTCAGAACTAAGGCTGTGAGTTATACCCTGGGGGCATATAAAGTTCTTCTAGAAAGTGTTGTCACAGAAACTTCAAAATGGGCTCATTCGATTGGAAATTGAGTGAGCTAGTGCCATTTTTAATACTCGAAAGTAATCGAAGGGAGAATCCCCCCACGCTCATCATTTCCCCAAAGATTTCCGATCAACATTTTGGCCATTTTTTTCAACGTAGTTGAAAGGTCTGGAAATCTTGTCTTTGAGCACGACACCCCTCCCCCACAGCCCTCAAGACAGGGGTTGTAAGTTACGCCCTTGTGGCATATAAGGTTTTAATAGAAAGCGTTGTCGTAGAGACTTCCAAATGGGCTAATTCGATCGGAAATTAAGAAGACTAGTGCCCTTTTTAATAGTCAAAAGTGCTCGAAGGGCAAATGACCCCCACGTCCATCATTTCCTCAAACATTTCCAATAACAATTTTGAGATAGCCATGTTGTTCA
>NW_028300422.1:653326-669395 GCF_049724085.1 Artemia sp. Qi Xiang Cuo | reverse complement strand
TCACATAGAAAATAAACCTTTTTTCTATAGATTAATGAAATAGCAGCGTCATTGGGTCATAAAACATCAGCATTTACTGGACCTGAACCAATTCTAGCCCCACCAATGGAGTTTAGAGACAAACCTTCATTAGCTCTAGACAATATGGAGTTGCATATAGGTTCTCTTAATGATTGTTTTGGGGACATGGCCAGCCTAGATAACTTAACTTGTGATAATGAGATGTTCGAGGATCCGGAATGGACAGATATATTTATGCTTGAGCATTTAGGGGATGTTAATAGTGCAGCTGAACTGGGTCCTCATATAAATTGGACCCAGAGGGCAAGTTAAAGCTATCAATGCTAAAAGCAAACATAAATGTAAGAAAAACAAAGATAAAGACACAGTAAAGGAAAATAAGGGTAATTATTGTCCCCTGTCTTTAGAAAATATAAAAATACAGCAAAAAAAGGACGAAACGTGTTTAGCACTTATTAATTATTTTGTGAATGATGATGCGTTACTAAATAAATTCAAAACTCTTAGAAAAGAGATAGATAATTTTTTCTATGATCTTGATGAAGAAATACTATAGAGAATCGTGACCGCTGAGGCAAATAGAAACCAAACATCAATAATACCTGTATTACCCCAAAAATTAACAACACCTGCATTCGAATATTTTCATTCAGATATAGGTGGACACTTAGGAGTATCGAAAACTTCTACATAAATTAAAACAATATTTTTACGTGCCATCAGGAATAATAAAACTTAAAGAATTTGTAAGTACATGCGAAGCGTGTAACTTAAGAAAAAAACCCAAACTTATCCAAATCCTTCAATGGGAAGAGTCCCGGTAGCAAGGTACCCCTTTGATATTGTATCATTTGATTTATATAGAACCAGTGGAGGCTTGCCTGTTTTTAACAGAGGCCACACTTATATTTTTTTGGTCATAAACCATTTTTATGGTTTTACTTTTGCAAAAGCATTAGAAAATCAAGGCACTTACGCCACATGTAAGGCGTTAGCGAAATTATTTTTACAATTTGGCATTCCAAATAAAGTTTTAAGCGACTACGGAAGCAATTTTGTTTCAAAAGTAACAAAAGATTTAATGAGTTTTCTTAACATAGAAAAATTGGTGACATCTCCGTATCACCCACAAGGTAATGGTAAAATAGAAAATAGGCATAAAATATTTTCGAATGTATTGAGCATCTGTACAAAAGACAACAGGAACGATTGGGATCATTTCCTACCTTATTTAACTAACGTAATCAATACTGCTTATTCAGAAACAACTAAAGACAATCCATTTTATCTACTTTTTGGTCGTTATTCTAGAATCCCGTATGACGAGATTATTGAATCCCGGCAATATTACAATAACTCGGAGGATTACAAACAAGAATTCATAAATAGGATGAGGAAAACTTATAAAATAGTTAGGGAAGAGTTGGAAAAATGTAAAATAAACCAAGAGCTAAGAAACCAACCCAAAGTCAAGGGGAACATAGATTTTAAGATAGGAGATTCTGTCTACCTAAAAAATGAGGCACAAACGGAAGGCAAAAAACTTTCCAACAAATATTCTGGACCGTACAGAATAGTCAAAAAGTAAGATAACGATTATACTTTTAAAATTGTAAACCCCGAGAGTTGAAGGACTCACAAGGCGAGTGTTAGCCGAATAAAAAAAAGCCAAATTTCCAGAGAGATGGGTATCACGTCCCTCCTCTACTGACTCGTCAGATGCAGAAAATGAGCCCCCCTAAATTAAGATTGGCAGAGCTAAAACCCTTTAATTCCAAGCAAGACTATTTCGAGAATGAGAGCGATGAGGAAAACTTTGAAGAATTTTTAGCTATGAAAAATCTAGTTATTCCCAAGAAAAAATCCCCAATACCAGTAAGAATAAAAACCCCAAAAGATCCAAAAAGTTCATCATTGGAGAGGGCAGGAGAATTAGATTATACGATATCTCCGAAAAACCAATTTCTCCCTGATAGAATTTCGACCCCTTGTCCCCCCAAAAGATTTCCAGACGACATGGTTTCCCCTGCAACACCAACAGAAAGGCCCCTATCATTGCAGGAAGAATTGTGCAGAGCTGTAAAAACTCCGGGTATTACTGTAAAGAAAACTCCTCCCAAAGATTCAACTAAAACAAATCTGCGAGAAGCTATGGATTTAATAAATTTCCGAATAAAAAAGAATCAAAGTACATTACCTAAGAATCAAACTCCCAAGAATGACCAGCAAGGACAATATCATGATATAACTGTGTCCAAGGTCAAACCTAAACAGGGGACTTCAGGGAGGGAAACACTAGTGCAAAGAATGCCTCATCCCCCTGAAGACATGGCATTTAAACAGTGGAGGAACCCTGCAAAAACTCTCGATTCCTCTCAAAGCTCTCAAGAGTCTTTCAAATCTCCTGAGTTGAAAACTCAAAGCGAGGTCTTAGAGAATAAACCTTCTACTTCCAGAGGAGTAGAAATTTACGAAGGAAGGGGAGGTGATACCTCAAAAATGCAAGGTGCAACTTCTAGTTCTAATGCGGAATCATCGGAAACCAGTTCCGAAGAATCTGACGGCGAATCAGACCATATGGTAGTTAAAGAAATAGGGAAATCAAAACCGACTTCAGCAGCTGCGCACGCAAAAGAAACAGTATTAAAAGGGCAGGAATTTTTGAAAAAACAATACAAAAATTTGATCTCATTTCGCTAGCAAAACCTAAAAAGAAAAAACCGCAAGAAACAGAAGAAAAAGTAGCGACACAGTCAGGTAGAACGGTTCAGAAACCGGACAGACTAAAATACCCATAGAAAAAAAAAATTATGCGTAGCCATCATAATGGAATAATAATTTAAAAAACTTTTAGCTCACAAGTAAAAATCATACAATTATAAAAACGCTATAGAAAAATTCTGTTCAACATATATCAGGGCTTCGCATGAATAAAAACCGTCTGATTCCGTCTGTTCAACATATATCAATTCACGAAAACAAATTCTAATTAAAAAGTCACATTGCATATAGTTAATTCGAATAATTTCCTTTAGTATAAAAAAGTCTACCCGTATCATTCCAGTACGATGTATCCAGTCCAACTGAAAGAAGCCGTGATAGGATGTACTAAGCAAGAAATATTCATACACCTTAGAAATGATCTTTGGTTATTTTCTGTTCCAAGAGAAACTGTTGGAACTTTGTCTTGTTATAATAATACAGAAAAAATAAACCCAAGTTACAAAACAGAATTACTGTTACATAATGTGGGTACGATAACCATAAAACAAGGATGTCGACTTGTAACTAAGAAGTCAACTGTTCGAACGCCGTTAATTACAACGAGCACAAAGATAATAAGTCCCAAAATAATCAATTTTAAGGCAATTAACCTGTCGTACACTATTCCCAATATAGAGAGTGAGGAAATGAAAACCTCAATATGATCCAAAATAGAAAATAATAAAAAGAACTTGCCTCTTACAAAAATGAGAAGAGTATTAGACTCCTAGATTCCCCTATATGCAAACGAGGACCAGAGATAAACTTATGTGGATATTAGATTATTCTCAACCAATTTCTGGTGGAATATACTACTGACAGTATGTGTCGTGTTCGCGATTTCCCTGACCATAAAAACCTTATTGACTTTTAATTATGGAAAAATCCCGAGACTAAGAAGGCAAAAACCAAGAGAAGAACACTGGGAAACGGCTGAAATGCAGAAGTTAAACCCGGAACCTCATGAGAACGTCTAAGCCAAGAAAAAGGGAAGACATTAGAAAACGAGTGGATATAGAGGTCTCCACTCGTCCTTGCTATGTCTTGTTCCCTCATTGTAAGTATCGTTTACGCAAAACCGTGTGGCTATGACGCTGCAACGTGCGTTTCTTAAACAGCACGGATGTGCGTGAACAATGAAGGCATGAAATATGTTGTAAACTCAGACCTCAAATTTAACCATGTAGAGTAGCTTATGTTCAAGGTATTATTTTAAATCCAAGGGAGAATTAAATAAGTATTGAAGAGTTAAATAAGCCTTGTATCGTTGTTTCCTTTCTCAAAACAAATTTGAAGACATCTCTGTTTTAGATCTCCCAATGGGAATTATATTTATCTGAAACCAACATGATAATAATGTCGTTTTGTTAAAACCAATGTTTATGTAGTATTATCAGTGTATTGTTTATATTATTCTTGTAGGGTTACATTCAACCCAAAATGCACCTAATCGTACTGTTTATTATGTGCTCAAGACTACTTGATTTCAAACAACTTGTGATTCTGCCTCGTTATTTCTATTACAAGAAGTGGATTGACATATTTGAAATCAATCATTACAATGAGTTGTCCAGTGCAGATACAAGCTAGTAACATCTATTTTCATCATACCTCACCCAACGAAGAGTACTCACCATACACTCCAGGCAATTCTCATCCTAGCTTCATTTACGAAGATGACAGTTACCTTTGATCGTTGTTTCCTCGACCACGAACCATATTACGTATCAGGTAATACTATATTTGAATCTCAGTATCTAATGTATTATTGAACTATATAATCAAATCAAATCCTGAGAGTCCCATCGACCAGTACAAGATATAAGTACATAAATATCGCCCTTGATAATCATTATGGACCATATACCATATGACTGTATAGTTGTGATATTGGATGAACCCAAAAATTATTTACATGACGCAGATTCACGCGTCGAATCCCTTCGACCATCTCTCGGAATACATCCCATCACCTCTCTGCTGAAAAGTTCATATCTCTGTGATCCCATAAATGTTACGACAAAATTTCTGAAAAATGGACTTGGAAACCAACAATTGAAATACGGAAACTAAAATTAACCCCAGTGACTAACACCTCAGTGACAATATACTCCTCCCGCAAGTTAAAAGACAATATGTTGAAGGAGGCACTAAAGTTTGACGTCGACCCGTTCCAAATCCAAACATCAATTCCCCTGTGATTAACCTTGGAATCACCGCAAAAGCTAATAGACGCAAGCCATGACACGAACAATTTTATAAGAGAACTATGATCTCTATGAGCACGAATGAACAATTTTATACGAGAATTACATTCTCTATGTGCTTTAAAATATCCCAAAAATGATGTGCTGAGAGGAAAATGAACGCAGTCCCAGTGTTCAACCCCTTAATGATAAGGCACCCTATGAACGATCCAAAAAAGCAGGTGAGAATGAACTCTGATAGCAAAATTCCACACACCTGTAGTCTGGAAGTATCATTTCCCAGTTTGACAATTAGAGAAAGCATATCGTGTGAACACAACCATGCTCGAAATGTTCCGGTGAAGAAACTATATTGTAAGTGCTTTAAAAATTTTGCTAAGACGAAAAGAGTGAAGGACCATAATTTACAACAGAAGGATTGAGTACGCTAAAGAGACACGAAGGTGATGAAATAGGTGTGAATTTACATACGATCTGATTTCTACACAACATTAGAGGTAATTGATTTCCAGATAACTCAAGGAAAAGAGGTTACATTTATATAGCTACATATTTTGTTTTCTCACTTTCAGTGGTTGGCGCAGTAACCCATCAACATTACTCCCCATTGCTGTTGCGCAGGCCTCGGTGGCACAAATTTTAATGCCAGTCATAAATTTTTATCGCTACAATGGCTTCCCTACACCGTGAAGTCCAGATTTTGTATCGCAGCCAGATATTGCGTGGCAAACGAGTAGATTTTTCGTTACTTCCGTTCCTAGTTTGTTCTTAATCCTTTTTGTCGTACACTTGTCGGTCTCTTGCGTCTTTCTGAATAGAGATGTCACATGCATCAAGCTTGGGATCGTACAGCGGAAGGACTAGTAAGTCAGTATCATTCCCAATGAAAGTGTTCCACAAAGTTTCAGTGCAACTGAGTGCAGAACTAATCTGCATAAGATCCTGCCACCTCGGAGTGTGTGGATCGAGCAGTCCACGGGATTTTGTGGACTGTCCAACCACTGTCCTCTCTGAAAGGTTGGGAATGTCACTGGACCATCGAGTCTCTCAATACTAGTCAATGCAATTGTCAGAGAGGCTTTGTCGTCTGTCTTCATCACCTCGAACAAACTACAGAGTAATGGTGTAAAAGTACAGAGCTCAAACGAAAAACATCAGTAAATTCAAAACCACTGATACTAGGCACTGCGGCTGGTCGTTAGAAGATAAGAGCTGATATATATATATATATATATATATATATATATATATATATATATATATATATATATATATATATATATATATATATATATATATATATATATATATATATATATATATATATATATATATATATATATATATATATATATATATATATATATATATATATATATATATATATATATATATATATATATATATATATATATATATATATATATATATATATATATATATATATATATATATATATATATATATATATATATATATATATATATATATATATATATATATATATATATATATATATATATATAGTTCTATATACGGTGGCTCTGAGGTTAGAAATAAGTTATTGAAGATTATGAATATGATTTTCGAAAAAGGGGAAGTACCTAACAATTTTAGGAAAACCTTAATTAAGCCACTTTATAAGAAAGGTGATAAAGTGAGGGTGGTAATTATCGAGGCATTAGTCTGGTCTCTGTAGGTAGCAAATTGCTTAGTAATATGATACTTTTTAGACTGAGAGATGCCGTAAACAAAGTTTTAAGAGAAGAGCAGTGCGGTTTTAGAAAAGGTAGAGGATGTATTGACCAAATTTTCACTCTTAGGTTAATAATTGAGAAGTGCCGAAGTTTTCAAACACCTTTGGTCCTCAGTTTTATAGATTATGAGCAAGCGTTCGATTCTGTTGATAGAGGAGATTTAGTAAAGGTTTTATCCTTGTATGGTATATCAGACAAATACATTAAAGTGATTAGTGCTATGTACGAGAATAACACTGCTGCGGTTAAGGTAGGAACTGAGGTTCGCAGCTGGGTTTGTATTAAATCTGGATTTAAGTAGGGTTGTGGTCTATCCCCCTTTATATGGATTATTTTGATGGACTTTGTCTTAAGGAGCACAGGAAAGGCAATGGGAGACCACGGACTTCTCGAGGGAGTACTAATCATAAGATACAATATAAAGAAGGAAACTGTTTGGACCCTTCAATTTTGCTCAATATGGGTGATTTCACATTATTTAAGTTAAAAAACTGGTAAAAGAGATCATGGTTGCAGTGGTAGCTGCAACCTAGTAAACAGCGAACCCTAGCTCATAGTAACTAAAAGTTAAAAAACGCGTTTTGAAAAAAAACTCTCTAGTGAAAAAAAGCTGCCATCTGACACTGATTCAGGAAAATTACTATTATTTCTGTTTGTCTTAAAAGTAAAAGTTCATTGCAAAAAGAAATTTAATGTGATTTTCAAAAAGCCTGAAAGCCCTCGAAAATGGCGTCAGATCAAAATGAAAAATACACCATTGGAACCAGTATGGTCGAAAACCTAGTAGAGAGAAATTTCAGTCCCCCTTCTTGAACAACAAGGAAAATCGCTTTTTTTGCAAAGAATGACCAGAACAAGAGAGATGCGTAATAGCTCATTCAAACGGAAATTAAACTTGCTAGTGCCGTTTTTAAGTGATCAAAAAGATTGGAGGACAACTAGCCCCCCCTCTCCGTCAAGTCCCCCCCCAAAGTCATCCAATCAAAATTTTGAGATAGCCATTTTGTTAAACATAGTTCAAGGTTCCAATATCTTTGGTTTTTTTTATGATATGACCCTCCCTGGGAAAAGGGCTCTGCGCTTTATCAGTATCGGAGAATCGATATCACGTGTATCGGTATGGGCGTAGCATTGGTATTGGGCAGGTATCGGGATCCAACATTTTCTATGGTCTCCCAATATTTGAAGTCAAATTTATCCCAGACCCCGTAAGAAATGGTGTCAGACTAAATTAAAAGTGCACCATTGGTATTAGCATGGTCGGAAACCATATATAAGACGATCCAGGGGGACCCGGGGTCCCCCCAAGATGTTTTTGGGTGACCTCAATTCCCTTTTTTCTTTTTAAATAAACTTCTCAATTTTTGCAATTATTGGTGCCATTATCGCATTACCCCCCCCCCCCCCCCCCAAGATTCCACTCCAGATCCGACTTTGACAGAGACTGTGAAATCACTTTTGCTTTCATAGCGTAGGGGTTTATTTACCTTTAAGCAAAAGCGATTGTCTCTTGAAGCAAAGGGAAAAACACTGATAACCTTGGATACAGTTTATCATAGTTTATGCCTAGATCATGTGTCATTAACCCGAAACGCGATCTAACAAAATTGTATTTGGCGAAAATAGTATTTGATTCCTTTTTCCATATTTTTTTTTTTTTAATATTATTTTTTTTTTCCCCAGAGGCACTTCATATGGAAGGGGTCGTCGTAGAAACTTCAAAGGGGGCTCATTCAATTGGAAATCGAGAGTTCTAGAGCACTTTTCAATAGTCTAAAGTGATTGGAGGGCAACTATCCCCCCCGTGCCCATCATTCCCCACAACACATCCAATAAAAATTTTGAGATAGCCATTTTGTTCAGCGTAGTTTATTTTCAGATAGAAAATATGTTTTTGAGGAGGACACTCCCCCAAAACCCTCAAGGCAAGGGTTTTAAGTTATGCCCTGGGGGCATATAAGATTTTATATAAGGCGTTGTCGCTAAAAACTTCAAGAACGGCTCATTCGATTGGAAATTCAAAGGGCTAGTGCCCCTTTTAATAGTCGAAGGTGATTGGAGGACAACTAGCCCCCCCACGCCCATCATTCCCCCAAACACATCCAATCAAAATTTTGAGATAGTCATTTTGTTAAGCGTAGTTTATTTTCAGATAGACAATATGTGTTTGAGGAGGACACTCCCCCACAACCCTCAGGGCAAGGGTTTTAAGTTATGCCCTTGGAGCATATAAGGTTTTTATAGAAGGCGTTGTCCTAGAAACTTCAAAAAAGCCTCAGTCAATTGGAAATTCAAAGGGCTAGTGCCCTTTATGATAGTCGAGAATGATTGGAGGGCAACTAGCGTCCCCACGCTCATCATTCCCTTAAACACATCCAATCAAAATTTTGAGATAGCCATTTTGTTCAGCATAGTTGATTTCCAGATAGAAATTATGTTTTTGAGGAGGACACTCCCATACAACCCTTAGGGCAAGTGTTTTAAGTTATGCCCTGGGGGTATATCAGGTTTTTATAGAAGGTGCTGTCGTAGAAACTTCAAAAAAAGGCTCATTCGATTGGAAATTCAAAGGGTTAGTGCCCTTTTTAATAGTCGAAAGTTATTAGAGGGCAACTAACCCCCCTCTCACGCCCACCTTTTCCCCAAACACATCCAATCAAAATGTTTGAAATAGCCATTTTATTAAACGTAGTTTTAAGTTCTGGAAATTAGGTCCTTGAGGATAACAACTCCCCCACAGCCCTCAGGGCGAGGGTTTTAAGTTATGCCCTAGGGGCATATAAGGTTTTGTATAGACAACGTTGCGTATAAACTTCAGAAACGGCTCATTCGATTGGAAATTTAAATGGCTAGTTCCCTTTTCAATAGTCGAAAGTGATTCTTGGGCAACCAACACCCCTTCCACGCCCACCATTTCCCCAATCACATCCAGTCAAAATTTTGATGTAGCTATTTTGTTCAACGTAGTTGAAAGTTCTGGAAATTATATGTTTGAGCAGGACACTCCCCCACAATCTTTAGTGGCAAGGGTTATAGTTATGTCCCGGGGGCATATATGGTTCTTATGGAAGGAATGCTCGTATAAACTTCAGAGAGGGCTCATTTGATTGGAAATTGAAAGTTCTAGTTCACTTTTAAACGTGTAACCAGCTCCCCCCCCCCAACCCTATTTTCTCAAATACATCCAATAAAAATTTTAAGATAGCTATTTTGTTAAAAATAGTTCAAAGATCATATAACAAAAATTCCAGTGTCAACACAACCGCCCAGGGTCCGGGGACAGGCGTTCTGAGTTATGCCCTGGGGCATATATGGGTATTTTGGAAGGGATGCTCGTATTAACTTCAAAAAGGGCTCATTTGATTGGAAATTGAAAGTTCTAGTTCACTTTTTAAGATTCAAAAGAGATTGGAGGGCACCTGCCCCCCCTCTCCACGCCCTTTTTCTTCAAACCTATCCGATAAGAACTTAGAGATAGCTTATTTTTAAATAGTTCAAAGACTATATAAAGAAAGCTCAGGGGTCAACACAGCCCCCCAGGACCCGAGGGCAGGTGTTGTAAGTTATACCTTGGGGGAATATATGGTTCTTATGGAAAGGATGCTCGTAAAAACTTCAGAGATGGCTCATTTGATTGGAAATTGAAAGTTCTAGTTCAGTTTTTTAGATTCAAATGATATTGGAGGGCAACAAGCCCCCCCCCCCCCACGCCCCTTCTTCTCCAAATGCATCCAGTAAAAATTTTGAGATAGTCATTAAGTTAAAAAGTTCTCAAAAGTCATATAAAAAAACTCAGGTGTCATCAGAACCCCCAGGGCCAGGGGGCAGGCGTTGTAAGTTATACGCTGGGGCATATATTGTTCGTATGAAACGGAGGCTCGTATTAACTTCAGAGAGGGCTCATTTGATTGGATATTGAAAGTTCGAGCTCACTTTTTAATAGTCAAAAGAGCAGCTAGCCCTCCCCCCCCCCCACGCCTTCTTTTTCAAAACCCATCTGATGAAAATTTTGAGATAGAAATTTTGTTAAAATAGTTCAATGGTTGGATAAGAAAAAATCCGGTGTCAATAGAACCCTCAGGGCCCAGTGGAAGGCGTTCTAAGTTATGCCCTAAGGGCATGTATGGTTCTTATGAAAGAGATGCTCGTATAAACTTCATAGAGGGCTCATTTGACTGGAAATTGAAAGTTCTAGTTCACTTTTTAAGAGTCAAGAGTCAAACTAGGCTCCCCCCTGCTCTTTTTTCCCCAAACCCGTCCGCTACAAATTTTAAGATAGCCAGTGTTTTGGAAATTGTTCAAAAATTGGATCACAAAAACTCCCCAGAGCCCAGGGGATAGGCGTTGTAAGTGCTGTCCTGGGGGCATATATGGTTCTTATGACAGGGATGCTCCTATAAACTTCAGAGGGGGCTCATTTGATTGGAAATTGAAAGTTCTAGTTCGCTTTTTAAGAGTCAAAAGATACCGGAGGGTAACTAGCCCCCCCCCCCCCGCACACCCTTTTTTCACCAAGCCCATCCGATAAAAATTTTATAATAGCCCTTTAATTAAAAATAGTTCAAAGGTCAGATAAGAAAGATTCCTGTGTCGACGGAGCCCGCCAGGGCCCAGAGACAGGCGTTATGAGTAATGCTCTAGGGGCATATATACTTCTTATGGAAGGGGTGCACGTATAAACTTCGGAGAGGGCTCATTTGATTGGAAATTGAAAGTTCTTGTTCACTTTTTAAGAATCAAAAGAGATCGGAGGACAACTAGCCCTCCCCCCCTCTTCCACTTCCTAAATGCATCAGATAAAATTTTTTAGATAAACATTCTGTTAAAAATAGTTCAGGGCTCTGATAACAAAAACCTCCGGTGTCGACATAGCCCCCCAGGCCCCGGGGTTAGGCGTTATAAGTTATGCCCTGGGGGCATATATCGTTGTTATGGAAGGTATGCTCGTATAAACTTCCAAGAGGGCTCATTTGATTGCAAATTGAAAGTTGTAATTCACTTTTTAAGAGTCAAAAGTGATTGGAGGGCATCTACCCTCCCTCCACACTCCATATATTTTTTTCCCAGAGGCACTTCATATAGAAGGGATCGTCGTATAAACTTCAAACGGGGCTCATTCGATTGGAAATCGAGTGTTCTAGTGCCCTTTAAAAGAGTGAAAAGTGATCAGAGGGCAAATGGCCGCCTCCCAAGCCCTTTTTCCCCAAATACTTCTGATAAAAATTTGAGGTGGCCATTTTGTTAAAATAGCTCAAAGATCATATAACAAAAACTCCTTTACGAATGGTCATTTCGTTAAAAATAGTTCAAAGGTCAGATAAGAAAAACTCCGGTGTCGACACGACCCCCCCCCCTCCCCAGCGACGGGGCAGGCATTAAGTATTGCTCTGGGGGCATATATGGTTCTTATGGAAGGTATGCTCGTATAAACTTCAGAGAGGGTTCATTTGAATGGAAATTAAAAGTTGTAGTTCATTTTCTCAGGGTGAAAAAAGATCAGAGGGCAACTAGCCCCTCCCGCCCTCCACGCCTTTGAGTGTATCGGATGGATAAACCCATCCGATAAAAATGTCAGGTGACTATTTTTTTAAAAATAGTTCAACCATCAGATATTAATACTCCAGGGTTGACAAAACCCCCCATGGCCCAGGGACAGGCGTTGTATGTTATACTCTGGGGATATATATGGTTCTCATAGAAGGGATAGTCGTATAAACTTCAAAGAGGGCTCATTTGATTAAAATTAGAAAGTTCTAGTTCACTTTTAAAGAGTCAAAAGAGACCGAAGCCTAATCTAGTCCCCCCACGACTTTTTTCCCAAAACCCATTCGATAAAAATTTTAAGATAGCAAATTGTTAAAAATAGCTCAAACGAGGTTGACACAAACCCATTTTTTCACTTTGATATTGTTACTTTGGTATCAGTTTTGTTACTTTGATGAATATTTGATTTTTTTTAAAGTTTGATTTTGAAATAAGGAATTTTTTAAAACTTGAAATTTTTTTGCAATAAAAAACTAACAAAAATTAATTAAGAAAATCTTTCTGAAAAATGAGTTTTTCAAAGAAAAATAAAGGTCATTATAAACTTAAGCTCAGCAGCTACAAATACATTTTAAAATTCAAACAAAAAACGACCAGAAATTGCTATTGAAGAATAAATGAAACTCAAAACGAACAGAAATTAAATAAACAATCATAACAAAAACATGCAACAAGTAATGATATAAATGAATAAATAAATCTTAAGGCGAGTAATGCTTAGATTAAATATGAAAATCAAGCTTAAAACGAAAAAAATATTTTCCTATTAAAGTACAAATGAAACTTAAAACGAACACAAATTACATAAACAATCAATGCAAGCAGACATACAATAGATATTAATGTAAATTAATAAATAAATCTTAAAACGAGTGAAACTTACATCGAATATGCAAATCAAGCTTGAAACGAACAAAAATCACCACAAACAAGAGTTTGGGTATGACCTCCTTCTCTCACTGTAAAAATCTAGAACCTACTGCGTCATTGGCGCTTCACTGAAAACGATATGCGTCTTGAACAGGCTTGGAAAGTATAAACAACATCAAACTGAATATTTGATGTATACTGATAGTAATTGTTGAAAGATCCGTCAGTTCAAAAATTTATTTCACTGTAATTATATTTTAAATTGAATGCTGTAAGAACTGGAAAAGAATATATTTGTATTATAATCCGTTTTCAGTTAAGCGCCAATGACGCAGTTGGCTTTGGTTTTTATTTACAGTTAGGAAAGGAGGCAGTATCCAAACACTTGTTTGTAGGGAAACTATATTCGTCTTTAACAACTTTAAAAAGAGCTAATAAATTAAACTGAATATTTGATGCATAATGATATTAGTTGCTGAAAGCTCATCAGTTCAAAATGTTACTATAATTTTAATGTTTATTTTCAATATTAAGTACAAAAGAAAATATTTGTCATAAAATTGGTTTTCAGCAAAGGAATCAGAATGGTTGAAAACCTTGAAAAGGGAACAGTCCCCCTTCTTGAACTACAATGAAAATCACTTTTTTTGCACGGGTAGCCCTGTTTCCCGTTTTTTTTTTGTTTTTTTTTAGCAGGGCTAGGGGGTGACCAGAACATTGTAGAGAGGTGTGTAATAGCTCATTCTAACGGAAGTTTAAATTGCTAGTGCCCTTTTTAAGTGCCCAAAAAGATTGGAGGGTAACTAGCCCTCCTTCCTAAGGCCCCCTCTCCCCAAAGTCATCCAATCACAATTTTGAGATAGCCATTTTGTTCAACACCGTTCAAATGTCAACATTTTTGGTTTTGATGATGATATGCTCTCCATAGTCCCTGGGGAAAGGGCTGCACACTGTATCGGTAGCGGACGTATTTATATCACGCGTATCGGTATGAGAGTATTGTTATTGGGCGGATTGGTATCGACGGTATCTAGACAGATTATTAATAGCTCATATAAAAGATATTTCTCATATTTACGTCCAGTGGCGTAATTTCGTCAAAATCCTGGGGGGGGGGGCAAAGTTGGAGCCAATTTTCCCAAATCAAGTGAAAATGACAGTGAAACCTGAAAACTGAGTCATATAGTACCATACAGACAAAGATATACTAAAGAAAACTGACCTGTTTCTCTGGATACTTGAATTATGCAGGCTAATCTTTGTTATGACAAGATTTTTTGCAGAAACTAAATTTTTGCTCGGGGCAAAAAGGAGGTCGGGGAGGGGGGAAACTTGGGTCTGGAGGCAGTCCCCCCACCATGCCTCATAACAAATTACGCCCCTTTCTACGCCCTCCACATAAATTCCACCATCAGCAAGCTCCAAATGACACTAAAACAACACTTTTGGTGCCATGTCACAAGTGGAAAAGCTAGGGCTAGTGGGCTACCGGTACTTTTTAGAATGACGTTTAATGGCTCATTTGAAAGTTATTGTCCATATCTACGTTGTGTTTATCAATTCGACCATCCGTAAGCATGATATAGTGCTAAACAACACTTTTGATGTCACTTCTTAAGTAGAAAAGCTTGGAAATATTAAACGATATTATCATTGTAATACGAAGTGCTCTGGTCTTAGACCAGGGCACTTCGTATCGAAGGAGTTGTTGTAGAAACTTCGAAAAGGGCTCATTCAATTGGAAATTAGAGTGGCTTGTGCCCTTTTTAATAGTCGGAAGTGATTGGAAGGCAACTAACACCCCTTCCAAGCCCACCATTTCCTGAAACACATCCAATCAAAATTTTGAGATAGCCATCTTGTTCAACGTAGTTGATTTCCAGATAGAAATTATGTTTTCGAGGAGGACACTCCCCCACAGCCTTCAGAGCAAGGGTTGCAAGTTATGCCCTTGGGGCACATATGGTT
The DNA here is from genome assembly GCF_049724085.1 of Artemia sp. Qi Xiang Cuo. NCBI lineage: Eukaryota > Metazoa > Arthropoda > Branchiopoda > Anostraca > Artemiidae > Artemia > Artemia sp. Qi Xiang Cuo. The sequence goes on along the minus strand of NW_028300422.1, from coordinate 654,265 downwards.
TTATAGAAGGCGTTGTCGTAGAAACTTCAAAAAAGGCTCATTCGATTGGAAATTGAAATGGCTAGTGCCCTTTTTTATAGTCGAAAGTGATTGGAGGACAACTAACTCCCCTCTCACGCCCACCTTTTCCCCAAACACATCCAAACAAAATTTTGAGATGACCATTTTATTTAACGTAGTTTTAAGTTCTGGAAATTAGGTCTTTGAGAATGACAACCCCCCTCCCCTCCCAGAGCCCTCAGGCCAAGGGTTGTAAGTTATGCCCTGGGGGCATATAAGGTTTTTACAGAACGTGTTGTCGTAGGAACTTCAAAAAGGGCTCATTCGACTGGAAATTGAAACGCCTAGTGCCCTTTTTAATAGTCGAAAATGATTGGAAGGCAACTAACACCACTTCCACGCGCGCCATTGCCTCAAACACATCCAATCAAAATTTTGAGATAGCCATTTTGTTCCAAACGGTTTAAAGTTAAGGAAATTATACGTATGAGCAGGACACTCCCCCCACAGTCTTCAGGGCAAGGTTAATAAGTTATGCCCTGGGGGCATATGAGGTTTTTATTGAAATCTTTGTCGTAGAAACTTTAAAAAGGGCTCATTTGATTGGAAATTCAAAGGGCTGGTGCCCTTTTAATAGTCGAAAGTGATTTGAGCGCAAATAACCCCCCTCTCACGCCCACCCTTTCCTAAAACACATCCAATAAAAATTTTTAGATAGCCATTTTATTCAACGTAGTTGAAAGTTCTGGAAATTATGTATTTAAGGATGATAAACCCCCCAGAGCCCCAGGGACAAGGTTGTAAGATATGCCCTAAGGGCATATAAGGTTTTTATAGATAGAGTTGTCGTAAAAACTTCAAAAGGGTCTTATTCAATTGAAAAGTAAAGAACTCCATTAAACAAAAAATGAGCAAAAATAAAATAAAATAATCTACCAA
>NW_028300422.1:618885-652826 GCF_049724085.1 Artemia sp. Qi Xiang Cuo | reverse complement strand
TATAAGCCTTATATGCCCCCAGGGCATAGCTTACAACCCTTGTACTGAGGGCTCTGGGGGGTTTATCATCCTAAAAGACCTAATTTCCAGAATTTTCACCTACGCTGAACAAAATGGATATCTAATAATTTTGATTGGATGTATTTTGGAAAATTGTGGAATTGTGAGGGCCGTTAGTCGCTATCAAATCAGTTTCAACTATTACAAAAGCACTAGCCTTTTCGGTTTCCAATTGAATGAGCTCTTTTGAAGTTTCTACAACAGCACTTTCAATAAAAAACTTTATACGCCACTAGGGCATAACTTACAACTCTTGCACTGAGGGCTCTGAGGGATTCTCATCCTAAAAGACCTAATTTCCAGAACTTTAAACTACGTTCAACAAAATCGGTATCTCAAAATTTTGATTGGATGTGTTTGGGAAAATGATGGGCGTGAGAGGGGCGTTAGTCGCTATCCAATCACTTTCAACTATTAAAAATTGCACTAGCCCTTTCATTTTCCGATCGAATGAGCCCTTTTGAAGTTTCTACGACAACGCTTTCAATAAAAACTTTATATGCCCCCAGAGCATAACTTACTACCTTTGACTTGAGAGCTGTGGGGGGAGGGGTTGTCATCCTTAAAGACCTGATTCCAAAACTTTCAACTACGTTGAATAAAATGGCTATCTAAAAATTTTGATTGGATGTGTTTATGGAAAAGGTGGGCGTGAGAGGGGGGTTAGTTGCCCTCAAATCACTTTCGACTATTAGAAAGGATACTAGCCCTTTGAATTTCAAATCGAAGGAGCCCTTTTTCAATTTACTATGACAAAGATTTCAAGAAGACAACCTTATATGTCCCCAGGACATATCGGGCTATCTATGCAGCGCGAATCATAGGCAGCGCGATCGCGCTGACTATGATTTATACAACAACTTTCTATATAAAACTTATATGCCCCCGGGGGCATAACTTACAATCCTTACAGTGAGGGCTCTGAGGGGATTATCATCCTAAAAGACCTAATTTGCAGAACTTTCAACTACGTTGAACAAAAATGGATATCTAAAAATTTTGATTGGATGTTGTTGGGAAAATGGTGGGCGTGACAGGGGCGTTATTCGCTATCCAATCACTTTCAACTATCAAAAAAGGCACTAGCCCTTTGAATATCCAATTGAATGAGCCCTTTTGAAGTTTCTACGACAACGCTTTCAATAAAAACTTTATATGCCCCCGGGGCATAACTTACAACCCTTGCACTATGGGCTCTGAGGGGGTTATCATCCTAAAAAATCTAATTTCTAGAATTTTCAACTACGTTGAACAAATTCGATATCTCAAATTTTGATTGAATGTGTTTGGCAAAATGGTGGGCGTGAAAGGGGCGTTAGTCGCTATCCAATCACTTTCAACTATTAAAAAAGGCAATAGTCCCTTAAATTTCCAATTGAATGAGCCCTTTTGAAGCTTCTACGACGACACTTTCAATAAAAACTTTATATGCCCCCAGGGCATTACTTACAACCCTTGCCCTGAGGGCTGTTGGGGGAGGGGTTGTCATGCGTAAAGACCTAATTTCCTAAACTTTCAACTACGTTGAATAAAACGGCTTTCTAAAAATTTAGATTGGATGTGTTTGGGGCGTGAGAGGGGGTTAGTTGCCATCAAATCACTTTTGACTATTAAAAAGGGTACTAGCCCTTTGAATTTCAAATCGAATGAGCCCTTTTTCAAGTTTATACGACAAAGATTTCAATAAAAACCTTTAATGCCCCCAGGGTATAGCTTATAATCCTTGCCCTGAAGAATATGGGGGGGGGGGAGTGTAATGCTCAAAGGTATAATCTCCTGAACTCTGAACGTCATGGGACAAATTTTCTATCTCAAAATATTTCTTGAATGTGTTTGGGGAAATGATGGGCGTGGAAGGGGTGTTGGTTGCCTTCCAATGACTTTCGACTATTAAAAAGGGCACTAGCCATTTCAATTTCTAATCGAATGAGCACATTTTGAAGTTTCTACGACAACGCGTTGTATAAAAACCTTATATGTCCCCAGGGAATAACTTGCAACCCTTGCCCCGAGGGTTGTGGGGGAGTGTCCTCCTTAAACACATATTTTCTATCTGGAAATCAACTACGCTGAACTAAATGGCTATCTTAAAATTTTGATTGGATGTATTTGGGGGAATGGTGGACGTGGAAGGGGTGTTAGTTGCCTTCCAATCACTTTCGACTATTAAAAAGGGCACAAGCCACTCCAATTTCCAATTGAATAAGCCCTTTTCCAGGTTTTTAAGACAACTTTTTCGATACGAAGTGCCCTGCTCTGAAGGAAAAACATAATGAATAGTACATGTGCCAACATCGTTCTTATATGCCCTCAGGGCATAACTTAAAACCCTTGCCCCGAGGGTTGTGGGGGAATGTCCTCCTCAAAAACATATTTTCTATCTGAAAATCAACTACGCTGAACAAAATGGCTATGTCAAAATTTTGATTGAATGTGTTTGGGGGAATGATGGGCTGGGGGGTCTAGTTGCCCTCCAATCACTTTCGACTATTAAAAAGGGCACAAGCCACTCCAATTTCCAATTCAATGAGCCCTTTTCAAAGTTTCCACGACAACTTCTTCGATACGAAGTGCCCTGCTCTGAAGGAAAAAAATAATAAATGATACATTGTGCCAACATCGTTCTTATATGCCTTTTTCATTCAATTTCCGATCAAATGAGCCTTTTTTGAAGTTTTTACGACAACTCCTTCAATACGAAGTGCCCAGGTATGGAGAAAAAAAAACATTGTGCCCACATCGTTCTTTACTTAGGCAGCGCGATCACGCTGCCTATGATTTCAAATGTAAATATTGTATGGAGTTTAGTCCTACCTATTAACGGCTACGAGCCTGAGAAAATTTTCTGTTAGGGGGATTTTTCCCCGGGGGAATTTTCCATGGGGAGGGAAGTTTCCAGGAGTTAACTTTTCAGGGGAAATTTTACACTGTGGGAATTTGCCAGAGTTCCTATGCGAATTTCTTTTAATTAGTCTTACTTTCTCTTTGCCGACCCAATTTTTAAGTGGAAAAATAATGGGGAATTATCCAGAGGGAAATTTTTACCGGTTGGAGTTGTTTAGAGTATCTTTCCGAAGGAAAGGGGATTTTTCGTGGGAAAAATTCGCCTTGGGGGGAGATTTCCACGGGATGAATTCTCCAGACGGAATTTTCAGCGGGAGTAATTTTCTGTTAGGGGCAGATCATTTGCGGGAAAACTTTGCCACGGAGAAGGGGATTTCTGGCAAGATTTTAAGAACAATTTTCTCAAATGAAAGTTTTTTTTTCAAATGAAAGCGCGCTAAGAAAAATTGTCTCCTGTAACCGTACACAAGAAATTTTTCGAGGGGAATTTTCAGATAGAATGGAATTGTCTGAGAGGAATTTTCCTCTCACGAATTTTCTGGAGGGCGGGGGTGTATTTTATGCGGGAATAACTTTCCATGGAGGGATTGTCTGTGGCGAGAAGGAATTTTCCATGGAGGGGGGGGCGGATTTCCTGGCGTTATCTAAAAGCAGTAAGAATTTAAACAAAATAAACAATTTTTTCAACTGAAAGTGAGGAGCAACATCAAAACTTAAAACAAACAGGAATTATTAATTATATGAGGGGGGGGCTGTCTTCTCCTCAATATCTCGCTCTTTACGCTAAAGTTTCACTTTTGTCCCAATTCTTTAAGAAGACTTCTGAAACACACGGGCCGTTTAATTAGAATAATAAGTTTTATTAAATGTTCTAAAAAAAAACTTTAGCGTAAAGAGCGAGGTATTAAGGACAAGCCAGCCCTGCTGATATAAGTAATAATTTCTGTTCGTTTTAAGTTTTGATGTTGCTCCTTACTTTCTGTTGAAAAAAGATTGTTTTTTGTATGAAGAGTGGTAAATCCAGGATACTACCTGCTTACTTTTTAGTGAGGTATATTAATTGAGCGCTTTTTCATTTTCATTTATAAGAACATATAAAACATATGAAAAGCAAAAGCAAAAACGAAAATGAAACTAAAAAACACAATAATTATATAAATTCATATTATATAATTTTATGTCTATATCTTAAATAGCTTTACCCCCCCCCCCCCTACATCCCATTCTAATAAAAAACTATTGATCAAGAAAAATAGTAAAAGAAAGCCATGAAATTCTAATCATCGAGGGGTACTAATTCACATAAATCTATGGGGAAGGCAAGAAGATTATTCAATTGTTTTATATGAAGAAATAAAAAGTGGTACTTTCCAAAATCTAGGGGGAGGATTTTATTTTTTAATTTCAAGTTAGATCTTTAAGAAGAATTATAATATTGGTTGATATTTTTAGGTTGAAACTATTGGAGACGCTTATATGGTAGTTGGTGGTGTGCCTCTTTGGTATCAGGAACACGCCGAAAAAGTTTGTGATATGGCTCTTGACATGGTAGAAGGAATAACTCATATCAAAGACCCGTCGACTGGTAACTAATCTAAATTGTTGCGTTTTCTTCTAACATTCCAGTTTTTGCTGTCAACTTGACTTTCTGAGTAGTAAACTTGCCGAGTGGCCTTTTCACAGAATTTGTTTTGTTTTTGGTTTTGTTTAGTTTTTAGCTGACAATTTTTAAGTTTTGCTTCAAGAGTCACTTTTAATTTTTCAAACTAATTTTTATTTACAACTAGATTTTTTATTTGCATATAATGGTTGAAATAACATTACGGTTGACTAGCTACATTTGAGGTGACTAGCTACTAGCTCGATTTGCGGTTTCTGTCGTTTAGGCTATTTTGTGAATTTGTTGAGAATCTTTTTTTTGATTTATGAAGTCAAATTCAGGTTCCTTACCAACATATGACTGATGTCGGTTCAATATGAATAAGTAATACCAATCGAAAATTTAATTATTTCATCCATCATTCAGTACTGCGAGGATATGAAGACCTTTAAAACCCGAAAGGCAAATAAAAAAGAATGAGTCGAAACAGCCCAGAGGCCAGGCTGCAGGAGCCAGTACAGTTAAGATCTCCATTGTGTTAAAAAGACAAAACCCAAAACCCTAAAAGGGACCTGAAACTAAAAAAAAAACAAGAAAACATTAAAAGTCGTGGTTTACAGAAAAACTCTGAATTTGTTTGTGATCACAAATTGGAAATTGTCAGAAACAATTTCCAATAGGAGTGTATACTCCTTCCTAGCATTTTCTTGAAAATATAATTATTTTGATTCATTTAATATCTACATTAAAAAGCCAATTTTTATATATCCGATTAATAGTTCACTGTAATTGTTACTGCTAGATTCGGAATCATAGCATAAATGTTAAAACCAAAAATTATATATATTTTTCTTCGCTTGTAATTTTTATTTGGGCGTACGATATTTGAGAATCATGGACAAGTGAAAGGAATCTTTAGTAGTCACCCTGTAGCACAGTATATCAAACAGTTCGTGGTAACGAACCACAGTTCGTGGCTATAGTAATTTAAATAGCCCTTTTTAAAAATTACACTTTAACATACCATTCATGTGGTGGGAAAGATGCACAGAGTTTGTTTGTGATTTATCAAACAGTTCGTGGTAACGAACTGTAAGTAAGGAGCGACCCGGCTCAATGGTAACCGAAACTCTAGAAAACGGATTTTTGATACCAATAGATACATCAAAAGAATCAGATTTCAGTGTTGATTTCAAATATATAACTTTCATCAAGTTTAGTGCTACCCATCAAAAGTTACGCGCCTGAAAAAATTTGGCTGATTTTCTAAAAAAGGGGGAAAGACCCCCTAAAAGTTATAGAACCTTAATGAAAATCACACCATCATATTCAGCGTATCAAAGAACTCTACTGTAGAGGTTTCAAGCTCCTATCTACAAAAATGTGGAATTTTGCATTTTTTGCCAGAAGAAAGATCACGGATGCGTGTTTTTTTTGTTTTTTTTCCAGGGGTGATTCTTATAGATTTTAAGGATATTATAAATAGACAAGACTGCTATAGTAATTTAAATAGCCCTTTTTAAAAATTACACTTTAACATACCATTCATGTGGTGGGAAAGATGCACAGAGTTTGTTTGTGATTTATCAAACAGTTCGTGGTAACGAACTGTAAGTAAGGAGCGACCCGGCTCAATGGTAACTGAAACTCTAGAAAACGGGTTTTTAATACCAATAGATACATCAAAAGAATCAGATTTCAATGCTGATTTCAAATATATAACTTTCATCAAGTTTAGTGCTACCCATCAAAAGTTACGCGCCTGAGAAAATTTGGCTGATTTTCTACAAAAGGGGGAAAGACCCCCTAAAAGTTATAGAACCTTAATGAAAATCACACCATCATATTCACCGTATCAGAGAACTCTACTGTAGAGGTTTCAAGCTCCTATCTACAAAAATGAGGAATTTTGCATTTTTTGCCAGAAAAAAGATCACGGATGCGTGTTTATTTGTTTTTTTTTGTTTTTTTTTTCCCAGGGGTGATCGTATCGACCCAGTGGTCCTAAAATATTGTGGGAGGACTCATTGGAGCGGAAATAAAAAGTTCTAGTGCCCTTTTTAAGTGACCAAAAAAATGGAGGTCACCTGATCAAAATTTTGAGATAGCCATTTTGTTCAGCATGGTTGAAAATATGATAAGTATATCCTTTAGGATGACTTAATCCCTAGAAGTCCCCGGGGGGAGGGCTGAAAGTTTACCCAATGTTAACATATAATATTGGTTATTAGGAAGTATACAGACGTTTTCAAAGGGGATTTTTTCTGGTAGTAGGGGGTTGGTTGGGTCGGGGGTTATTTGGGAAGATTTTTCCATGAAGAAAGTTTTCATGGGGGAAGGGACATTGCTATGAAGGGGGTGCCATATTTCCCGGCATTATTTAAAAAAAGATCAGAAATTAAATATAAAAAAAAACAAGTTTTCCAACTGAAAATAAGGAGTAACATCAAAACTTAAAACGAACAGAAAATATTACGTGTATGATTGGGTTCATCCTCTAGTCAATACCTCGCTCTTTAAGTCAAAGTTTTTTAGTACTTTCATAAGAGCTATTTATTCTAAATAACGGCCTTTTTAGATTAAGGGGTTATTTTTAAAGAATTGGAACGAAATTCGAACTTTAGCTTAAAGACCGAGATATTGACTAGGGGGCGAGCCCCCTAATATACGTATTAAAAATATATGAATATAGAAGTTCGTTACGTAAGTTAATTCGCAAGTTACGTATATTTATTACTAATAATAACGTTCGTAAATAAAATGAAACAAGTTTCGAGAAAGCCATTTAACCAAATAAAAGTAAATTAATGTGAAAATTTTGTTTTAATTATTCATGTACTGTGAGCCAAGATCAAAACCAGCATTTATTCAAAAACGTTCAAAAATTAAATTAAAAAAACAAGTTTTTTTTAACAGAAAGTAAGGAACGACGTTAAAACTTAAAACGAACAGAAATTATTCCGTATATGAAAGGGGCTGTCCTCTCCTTAACGCCTCGCTCTTTACGCTGAAGTTTGAATTTCTCACAACTCTATTTTTTTAAACAATGAAAAATTTTAGCGTAAAAAGCGAGGCGTTGAGGAGGGCACAGCCCCTTTCATATACGGAATAATTTCTGTTCGTTTTAAGTTTTAACGTCGTTCCTTACTTTCAGTTAAAAAACTTTTTTTTTTATTTAATAAATAATAGACAGTATAATCGTTCCCTATCTCACTCATTATAAAAACCCGGACCGAAGTGCGAGTTTTTTAGGAATCAAACAGTTCGTGGTAACGAACTGTAAGTAAGGAGCGATCCGGCTCAATGGTAACCAAAACTCTAAAAAACAGAATTTTGATACCAATAGATACATCAAAAGAATCAAATTTTAATTTTGATTTCAAATATATAAGTTTCATCAAGTTTAATCTTACCTATCAAAAGTTAAGCGCCTGAGAAAATTTGGCTGATTTTCAAAAAAAGGGGGAAATACCCCCTAAAAAATATATAACCTTATTAAAAATCACACCATCATATTCAGCGTATCAGATAACCCTACTGTAGAGGTTTCAAGCTCCTATCTACAAAAATGTGGAATTTTCCATTTTTTGCCAGAAGAAAGATCACGGATGCGTGTTTATTGTTTTTTTTTTCCAGGAGTGATCGTATCGACCCAGTGGTCTTAGAATATCGTGGGAGTGCTCATTGGAACTGAAATTAAAAGTTATAGTGTCCTTTTTAAGTGACCAAAAAAATGGAGGGCAACTAGGCCCCCTCCCACGCTCATTTTTTTCCCCAAAGTCACCCGATCAAAATGTTGAGATAGCTGTTTTGTTCAACATGGTCGAAAATATTATAAATATGTCTTTTCGGATAACTTAATCCCTCAAAGCCCCAAGGGGGAGGGCTGAAAGTTATGAACTTTACCCAATGTTAACATATAGTATTGGTTATTGGGAAGTATACAGAAGTTTTCAAGGGGAATTTTTTATGGTAGCGGGGGGTGAAGGTGGGTCGGGGGTTTTATGGGAGGATCTTTTCATGAAGGAAATTTTCATGGGGGAAGGGACATTGCTATGAAGGGGGCGCCGGATTTCCCATCATTATTTAAAAAAAATCAGAAATTAAATATAAAAAAACAAGTTTTTCAACTGAAAGTAAGGAGCAACATCAAAACTTAAAACGAACAAAAAAATACTAGCTATATGATTAGGTTCACATTCTAATCAATGCCTCGCTCTTTAAGCCAAAGATTTTTTTTAGTACTTTCATAAGAGATATTTATTCTAAATAACGGCCTTTGTGATTAAGGGGTCATTTTTAAAGAATTGGAACAAAATTCGAACTTTAGCTTAAAGAGCAACCCCCTAATATACGTATTAAAAATATATGAATATAGAAGTTCGTTACGTAAGTTAATTCGTAAGTTACGTATATTTATTACTAATAAAAACGTTCGTAAATAAAATTCAACAAGTTTCGAGAAAGCCATTTAAACAAATAAAAGTAAAATTAATATGAAAATTTCGTTTTAATTATTCATGCACGGTAAGCCAAAATCCAAACCTGCATTAATTAAAAACCGTTCACAAATAAAATAAAACAAGTTTTTTTAACTGAAAGTAAGGAACGACGTTAAAACTGAAAACGAACAGAAATTATTCCGTATATGAAAGGGGCTGTCCCCTCGTCAACGCCTCGCTCTTTACACTAAAGTTTGGCTTTCTCACAACTCAATTTTTTTTAAACAATAAAATTTTGTTTTAATTGCAAATTTTTTTAATTAACTTTAACGAAATTCACACCATCAGATTCAGCTTATCAACGAACATTATTCAAACTCCTATCTGCAAAAATGTGGAATTTTGCATTTTTAATTAACTTTAACGAAAATTACACCATCACATTCAGCTTATCAGAGAACCCTATTAAAGAAGTTTCACGCTCCTATCTGCAAAAAGGTGGAAATTTGCATTTTTTGCTCGAAGATGATCACGTTGTGTGCCCTCCAAAAAATGGAGGGCAACTAGGCCCCCTCCCACGCTCATTTTTTCTTAAAGTCACCCAATTAAAATTTTGAGATAGCCATTTTGTTCAGCATAGTCAAAAATCTATTAAATATGTCTTTTAGGATGAGTTAATCCCCCACAGTTCCCAGGGGAAGGGCTGCAAGATATGAACTTTCCCCATTGCTTACATATTGTATTGGTTATTGGGAAGTATACAGACATTTTCAGGAAGGAATTTTTTCTGGTGGGGGGAGTGCTGGAGTAGGGGGGTTTCTCGGGAGAATCTTTGCGTGGAAGATGTTTCTTTGGGGTAAGGGACATTTCTATGAAGGGTGCGCCGGATTTCCAAGCATTATTTAAAAAACGATCAGAAATTAAATTAAAAAAAAAGTTTTTGTAACTAAAAGTAAGAAGCAACATTAGAACTTAAAACGAACAGAAATTATTACGTATATTAGGGGGTTCTCCCCCAAGTCAATACCTCGCTCTTTACGCTACAGTTTTTTTAGTGCTTTCAAAATAGCTTTCTATTATAATTAAAGGGACTTTTTGATTCAGGATTTTGGGAATTAAATTTTGTTTTTTCTTTTAACGTAAAGATCGTTGTAGTGAATATGGGGAGAACCCCTTCATATACGTAATAACATATGCGTTATAAAAAAAAACAAGCGATACGGCTCAGTAGTAATCGAAACTCTTAAAAACGGAATTTTGATGTCAATATGTGTATCAAAAGAATGGGCTTATAATGCTGATTCTAAATATATAAATTTTATTAAGTTTAGTATTCCTCATCAAAGACTACGAGCCTGAGAAAATTTACCTGATTTTTTAAAGAGGGAGGAAACATCCCCTACAAGTGAAAAAATTTTAATGAAAACCCCACCGTCAGATTCAGCGTATCACAAAATCCTATTATCTAGGTTTCAAGCTCATATCTGCAAAAATCTGCAACTATATCTGCAACGTATTTTTTGCCAGAAGAAAAATATACGAATATAGAACTTCGTTACGTTAGTTAATTTGTAAATTACGTCAGAACCAAATTTAGAGACAGCCATTTAGCAAAAGAAGAGTAAAATTTTTATGCAAATTTTGTTTACTTATTCAATGACGGTGAGTCAAAATAAAAGCTGCTTTAACTAAAAAACAATCAGAAATTAAATAAATAAAACAAGTTTTTTAAACTGAAAGTAAGGAGCGACATTACAACTTAAAACGAACAGAAATTATTCCGTATATGAAAGGGGCTGTCCCCTCCTCAACGCCTCGCTCTTTTCGCTAAAGTTTGACTCTGTCTCACAACTTTATTTTTTAAAACAATAACAAACTTTAGCGTAAAGAGCGAGGCGTTGAGGAAGGGACAGCCCCTTTCATATACGGAATAATTTCTGTTCGTTTTAAGTTTTAATGTCACTCCTTATTTTCAGTCTAAAAACTTGTTTTTTCTTTTATTTAATTACAAGTAGGATTCGAAGTCTTGAGTTGGTTCCAAAGGCATTTTGAAAAAGTTTCTACCAAAATCCGTGTTCCAGGGTAATTGGACCGCTGACACATACTAACATTAGTAACCCGCTAATGGAAGAGTATGTGGGAGGAACTGTTTGTCTCCTTTCTATGAAGGTTTTTTCACCCCCTCTGTAGCTAGGAATACAGACAGCTTCATTGCTCTTGCAAAAACACAGTATATTTTGTTAGTGGTGAAATTTTCATTGCTTTCCTGGAAGATTTTGAAGTAGAAACTTGCTGTATTTTACTTAAGAACAAATTCTTATGAAAAAAAGAAAGAAAGATAAATGAAATGTGTACTTAGAAACTATCAGAAAAAAAAGTATCTGTGGAGAGCGTCAACTCATCAAACTATGTTTTGGCACCGATTCTATTTGCTTTAACCAGTATCTGTTTACAATTATATTAGAAAAGGAACAGCAGTAAATCATCTTTAATATATAAACCAACAAAAAAATAACTTGAATCTTAGAGCCACTGCCAAGAAAGTATTTATGACCGATTAAGAAGTTACTGGTTTACTTCAAGAACCGAATAGGTTGCCATCAAGAATCGTGTGATAAATCAAAAATCCTTTTCTTGGATGTAAATGCCTATAATAAATCTGTGAATATGACTAAAAAGATTAGTTTCAATTACTAAGGCTATTTTAAAACGTCTTTGAACTTAAAATAGATTAGTCAGGGTCCTTACAAAAAAATGGGTACTGGTACATAATGCGGGCACCACGAAGAAGTCTAGTTTGGTTAATGTTAATCAAATAAAATGAAATAGGATGAATGTATAATAGTTTAGAAACAAATTTGGGCTATATATTTGCACATTAGGAGGCGGAGGGGGATAAAGTATAGTTTATAATAAATACGTAAACTAACCTAACCTAGGTACCTTTCCCCCCCCCCCCCTAAACCCAAAAAAAAAACAATCGTTTAAATATTGTAACTCATTGAGAAACAACGCTTTGCAATCATTTATCTATAGCGGTCTCTAGCAAATAGCCTGTTTGACAGTTTCGTGACTGGTTTCCTTGATACAGTTTATAGCGGTGGGTCCGCATAATGCACCAGTACCAAAAAATGTACCAGAATTACATTTGGTCTTCTTTGCTTTGTCCTCTTTGCAACTCTTTGAAAGTATTCTATTGAAAGCTTTAACAATTGCCAGATTTTCGTAACTGAAACTTTTACACTTGAATTATGAAGGACCCTTTAAGCTCCCTTTCAATCTTAGCAACCAGTTACGTATGCTTAGAGGGGATAATCTTACATTTTCAGGATGAGTAGTTAGAATTTATTTCCTTTTCAGGAAATTCACAATGGCATGTGTAAACAAGCTATTCAATTCTGTTGATTGTATATTACATTCTTTAGCGACTGAAAGGCTCTAAAGAGGTTCAAAACTTCCTTTCCCAGTAAAAATAGCCGATATTAAGGCTAACCAAGTCGAATTTCTGTCATTTTCGAACCGAATATTCTTAAGTCTGTCAATGAACTAGGTCCCAATTTACACGCTGATTCTCTAACGATATTTAATTTTTTTTTTAATGTTTCTTTCTAAAAGAAAGAATACGCTTAATTGAGCACTTTTATTCTGAAAGCGCAGATAATAAAGGCTGAAAGTTTTAATTATTCATGTTTCGTAACGCCGTGAAGTTCTATTTCCTAGTCAAATGTAACGGCGATCAATAGCCGATGATAGTCAATATTTATTAAATAAAAAAGCTAACAGTACTGAGCCCTGAGCTATGTATTTGGAATTTATATCTGTGTAATCAAATTAACAAATAAGCTAAAAATAAACCTCAAGATCTATTGAGGCATGTTTTAACTATACGCAGGATATGTTTATATATATATATATAGGATGTATGAAGACCAAGTAAGCTCCTTTGTATAGGATATATGAAACTTAGGAGGTAAATCTATCTCCCCCATATTAATGCGAAGGACTTTTTGTTAAGCATTAGAAAAATTGGCTTTAAAAATGCATTTTCTCAGGCATTCGGTGGCCCCAGCACAAAGGAAAATCTACTTGCCGTCTCTCTTGCTTTTACTTGGTGTAGACTTATATAACACCCAATTTAAACCCACGAAGTCTTGAACAAATGAAGCTTGCAAATAATTGAACCAGTCCTTGGGTATATATCCTTAGAGTCTGAGAGGTATTGCATCTAGTTTTGGAAATTTCTCTGCAGCTGCCTATTTTATAATACTCACTTGGTAGTATTCTCGGGTGTATCCCATTTGAGCGCTTTCCCATTTGAGCGCCATGGCGCGCAAATGGGAATTTCCTATTTGCGCGCCGTATTTTAATTAGTTCAGTTGTGTCCCATTTGAGCGCCAGATAATATTTTGCGTTTCCTCTTCATGTTGAAAATCGCTCTTCTCTTATCCAAGTCCGAAATTGAACTGAACTGAGCTAACAATCTTGCACCCTCTTATAACATTTACTTCGAGCGCCCATTAATCCTAATTTACGATGCAAGGTCAGGTGACCTAATTGCGTAAGCGATTGCACAACCGTTTACCCACAAAATGCAATAGGATTTAGTGTGGGAGCATATTTTTTTACCCTCTTATAACAAGTATTTAATGATGCCAGGAACAATATTTCTGGTTAGTATTAATAAGTCAGTTTGACAATGCAGAGCTCCAAGAATAAACACCTGCTAGAACACGACGGTTTCGTCTACAGATTCGATAAGCCGATTTCTGGAGGAAGAAAGAAGAGCTGGAGATGCATGAAGAAGGGATGTCTCGGGCGGTTACACACTGATTCCAGCGACGGCTCACCAGTTTCAGTTGGTACGCACGACCACAGCGCTGATCCTCTGCAGACCCAGCAGTACAAATTCCGGTCAGACCTTCGAAGCGAGTCAGCCCGTACTACTCGTCCGATTCCCGCTATCTACGACGGCCAGGTCGCAAGTGCTGCTGCCAGTGGGCTGAGTGCTTTGCCTCAGTTACCCTATAAGCACGTGAAGTCGTCCATGTACAGATCACGAAACAAGCTGATACCACCACTGCCCGCTGATACTATATCCGTACCGACGCCCTTGCCCCAGGCTTTCAGTGAGACGTCTGCAAACCAGAGATTCCTCCTCTTTCAGCTTCAAAATAACGCTGCGATTTGCTTTGCAACCGACGAGTCGTTAAGTCTGCTTGAACGAAGCCCGGAATGGTATATGGACGGCACCTTCGACTCAGCTCCTTCCCCATTCGGCCAGTTGTTCACCGTTCACGTTTTCTTCGGCGACAAGCAACTTCCCGCTGTCTTCGTGCTCATGGAGAGCAAGTCTGCGCAGCTTTACAACGACGTCTTCAGCGAGCTGATCCTACAGGCTGCGATGAAAGGAGTGACACTTCGCCCGACGACCGTCGTCTCTGATTTTGAGACCGGTCTGCTGACATCCGTGAAGCAAGTTTTTCCGGCCGCCAAGCACCGTGGGTGTTACTTCCACTTTTGCCAAGCAGTAATCAGAAACTTGGGGCGTCACTCAGTCCGTGAGCTGTACATGACCGATGCAGACTTCAACCTCTACGTTCGAAAGCTTCTGGCTCTGGCGTTCCTACCTCCAGCGATCGTCAGAATCAATTCTGGTCCAATCATTTCTCACATCGTTCGTACCTGGCCTTCGGCTCGTCCGTTTGTCACTTACTTCAGCCGTCAGTGGTTCGACCAATGTCCTCCTCATTTCTGGTCAGTCTACGGCATCCAGCGAAGGACAAACAACGACCTCGAATCATGGCACATGCGGTTTAACCGAAGAGTCGGTCGCTACCACCCGAACTTGTGGCAGTTTATCTCTTTCCTGAAGGAAGAACAAGCAGTCGTCGATTCTGCAAGGACACAGCTACTCCAGGGTCATGTCATCCATCGGACGAACAAGAAGTATGACAGCTGAACGAACGACTCGAAAAGCTGTCGACGGAGTACAGGGCTGGAACTCGAACAGCAGACGAGCTTCTCTTGGGTGTCGCACATAACATTTCGCCGGATGTGTGATATTAGCAGTTTTTGTTTGTATTTTTACCAATATATTAATTTGAATTATCCGTTTTTGGCACGATTTTTGGGTGATTTCGTTCCATTTCTAAACGATCGTTGTGAAATAACTCTAAAAAAAGAGCCGAATATTTCGACTTGACCAGCAAGCCTTCTTCAGCGGCAATCAGTTCTTACCCTATGAACGTGCGTAAAATCTTCACTTATATTCTTCACAAGCTTAACAAACGTTTAGCTTCTTAACTCTCAGTACAGAGTTATTTCACAACCATTGACCCAATAAAATCCTCAGTTTTGTTCGTTGTCTTCGTGGCAATAAATATTTCTACAGGTCAATGTGGCAGCAAACCACGCTTCATCCACCGCAAAATCACAATTTTGGGTTTGGCGCTCAAATGGTACTCCGTGGCGCTCAAATGGGAACAAAATTCCGTGGCGCTCAAATGGAACAAAATTCCGTGGCGCTCAAATGGGAAAGCGCTCAAATGGGAACACCCCGTATTCTCACCCTATTTTGACGAAGATCAAACAGTTCGTGGTAACGAACTGTAAGTAAGGAGCGACCCGGCTCAATGGTAACCGAAACTCTAATAAGTTTCATCATGTTTAATCTTACCCATCAAAAGTTACGCGCCTGAGAAAATTTGGCTGATTTTCAAAAAAAGAGGGAAAGACCCCCTAAAAATTATAGAACCTTAATGAAAATCACACCATCATATTCAGCGTATCAGAGAACCCTATTGTAGAGGTTTTAAGATCCTATCTGCAAAAATGTGAATTTTCCATTTTTTGCCAGAAGAAAGATCACGGATGCGTGTTTATTTGTTTTTTTCCCCCGGGGTGATCGTATCGACCCAGTGGTCCTAGAATATCGTGGGAGGGCTCATTGGAACGGAAATTAAAAGTTCTAGTGCCCTTTTTAAGTGAGCAAAAAAAATGGAGGGCAACTAGACCCCCTCCCACGCTCATTTTTTTCCCAAAGTCACCCGATCAAAATTTTGAGATAACCATTTTCTCAGCATGGTCGAAAATATTATAATTATGTCTTTTAGGATGACTTAATCCCTCAAAGCCCCCAGGGGGAGGTCTGAAAGTTATGAACTTTACCCAATGTTAACATATAGTATTGGTTATTGGGAAGTATACAGACTTTTTCAGGGGGAATTTTTTCTGGTAGTGGGGAGTGGGGGTGGTTTGGGGGTTATATGGGAGTATCTTTTTAGGGAGGAAGTTTTCATGGGGGAAGGGAAATTGCTATGAAGGGGGCGCCGGATTTCCCCTCATTATCTAAAAAAATCAGAAATTAAATATAAAAAATAAGTTTTTCAACTGAAACTGTGGAGCAGCATCAAGATTTACAACGAACAAAAATATTAGCTAGGTGATACGATTTTTCTTCTAGTTAATGCTTCACTGTATAAGCAAAAGATTTTTTACTACTTTCATAATATCTTTATATTCTAAATAATTTCAGTTGTGATCAAGGAGTCATTTTTAAAGAATTGGAACAAATTCGAACTTTAGCTTCAAGAGCAAGGTATTGACTAGGGGGCAAACCCCTTAATATACGTATTAAAAATATATGAATATATAAGTTCGTTGCGTAATTTAATTCGTAAGTTACGTATGTTTATTACTAATAAAAACGTTCGTAAATAAAATTCAACAAGTTTCGAGAAAGCCATTTAACCAAATGAAAGTAAGATTAATATGCCAATTTCGTTTTAATTATTCATGCACGGTGAGCCAAAATCAAAACATGCATTAATTCAAAAACGTTCACAAATGAAATAAAAAAAAACAATTTTTTTTTTAATTGAAAGTAAGGAACGACGTTAAAACTTAAAACAAACAGAAATTATTCTGTATATGAAAGGAGCTGTCCCCTCCTCAACGCCTCGCTCTTTACGCTAAAGTTTGACTTTCTCGCAACTCAATTATTTTTAAACAATAAAATTTTGTTTTAATTGCAAATTTTTTTAATTAACTTTAACGAAAATCACACCATCAGATTCAGCTTATCAAAGAACATCATTAAAGAAGCTTCAAACTCATATCTGCAAAAATGTAGAATTTTGCATTTTAAAATAAAAGCTGCATTAACTAAAAAACGATCAGAAATTAAATAAGAAAAACAAGTTTTTTAAACTGAAAGTAAGGAGCGACATTAAAACTTAAAACGAATAGAAATTAATCCGTATATGAAAGGGGCTGTCCCCTCCTCAAAGCCTCGCTCTTTACGAAAAAGTTTGAATCTGTCTCAAAAAATTTTTTTTTAAAAAAAAAAAAAAAATTCGCGTAAAGAGTGTGGCGTTGAGGAGGGGACAGCCCATTTCATATACGGAATAATTTGTGTTCGTTTTAAGTTTTAATGTCGCTCCTTACTTTCAGTTTAAAAAACTTGTTTTTTTTTATTTAACCCGTTACGGACCAAGTCCTATTTATAGGACAGCTGGTTTTAATTTTTTGTGGCTAAATTTACACTGAGAACAATTTACTTTTAGTGATAAAGGCGTCCCTGGTGACCAAGCTATCTAGGTTAATTTTTCTAGGTCAGTTGATCATTCAATATCAGATCAGTGGCGTTATTTAAGTCACAATTAGCATAATTGCACAACGGTAGTTTTCAAAATTCTTTAAAAAATAGTTAGAATTCCCCTAGACAGTAGTGACTTCGATAGCAGTTAGACAACTGTATATTTAACCGTATTCCTGAATAAAAACAGACCTGAACAGTAAGTTCAAAGTTTTACGGCTTTTTACGTTGATGTCATATTTGTAGGACAATGGGCTGTAAGGGTTGCTTTTTGCACGTTAAATTTCAAGGATTACGTTTTTATTGCTAATTTCACTTGAGATAAAAAAAAAAATTAATGAGTCTTTGGTTGATTCTGTATTGTGACAACTTGGGGAAAACTTAATCTACGCTTTTTTGGTTTCAGTCATAATTCTCTCTGCAATTTTCTTCCGAGTCTTCACTTATGCGTTTAGTTTACTTGTGATATCCATGTGTGTTTTTCTTGTTTTCTCTTATTATTAATCCGTTTTTCCCCATTTGATCGGATATAAGTAAAAGTAACAATAATAATGTGGGTTCTTTATCATCCTTCAGCTTTAGCCTATTAGTCGCCATGGAAAAAATATCTATAAATTTTTCTTCGTCTTCCAGATTTCTGAAAATGAAGACAAGCAACCCCTGCATTTCACTTAAAGAAGCTCTAGACCTCCTAGAAGACGAAGAATTTGCATGTGAAGATTTTCAGGTTGTTGTCCTGCCTCCTGATCCCGATCAAGCATCTGATGAAGATGAAGGAAATGACGACAACACGGCGGCTCCGATTGTAAATGACGTCCCGGGAACTGTTGAAGTAGATTTCAGACCAGGTCCTCTCGAAGAAGAACAATTTGAAGTCATCGACGACAACATCATCCTCTCAGAAGAAGAGGGTGCATCAACTTCGAGAGGTGGGCCACAGAAGAGGCAATTCAAAGCCGTGAACCCGAAATGGAAGAAGCAAAAAGGAACCTTTCCTTGGCGAAACTTGGGCGAGGAAGCAGCTAAGGCGCTTGAGAAAACCTAAGAAGCAATAGAAGGAAAAACATCAGTAGAGGTTTTGGCTTTGTTTCTACACGATAAATTTGTTGACCTCATTTTTCGTGAAACGGTTAGATATGCGACGTCTAAGGGAAACTTTGACTTCACTACATCAGCTAACGAAATACGTGTGATCGTGGGACTACTGATTTTTTGGGCTATAATAGATTGTACTCCCAAAGAGCTTATTGGTCAGTCGATGAAGATCTTGGAAGTGACCGGGTCAAGCAAGCAATGTCCAGCAATCGATTCATGAAGATAAAAGAGAACATCCACTTCGTGGATAACGATACAGTTCAAAGCCTCAAGATCAGCGGGATTTCAAGGTGAAGCCCCTCTTCGACATAATCAACGTAAACTTTAAGCAGTTTGGAATTTTCTCTCAGCATCTATCCATCGACGAAATGATTGTGAAGTATTACGGGAAACATAGCCTGAAGCAGTTCATCCGAGGCAAGCCCATTCGATTTGGATATAAACTATGGGCCTTATGCACTTGGGATGGCTATTGCCTTCAGTTTCATCTCTACTCGGGGAAGGAGTATCTCAGACTGCTAAAGAAGGCCTAGGGTCTCGAGTCGTGAAAAGACTTTTGGAAATTGTTGAAAATGGCATCAGCCACGAGGTATATTTTGACAATTTCTTTACAAGTCATCAGCTTTTGTGTGACCTGAAAGGAGCTGGCTTTCGAGCGACTGGGACGGTTAGAGAAAACCGAATGACAAGGTGCCCTTTCCCTTCCAACAAGGATTTTAAGAAGGAGCAACGTGGAGCCTATGATTATCGGTTCGATGCAGCCAACGATATATTGGTCATAAAATGGCAGGACAATAACGTTGTCTCTGTTGTATCCAACCATCTCAGCCTAGATCCACTAAGACCAGTTGAACAAACATTTAGGGGACAGATGGGAAAGACGGCAGTGCAGCAGCCTCATCTACTCAGGCAACACAACTGGTACATGGGTGGAGTTGAATTACATGACTGGCTTGTCAGCAGGTATGCTGTGTCTATTAGAAGAAAGAAATGGTATTGGGCTCTGTTCATGCGCCTTTTAGACATGGCTGTCGTCAATGCTTGTACACTATTCAATATGGTGGTTGACAAAGAAAAGGAAATGACTCTTGTAGATTTTAGACGGGAGGTCACACGAGCCCTTTTGAAAATAAATAACGGAAGAGGGGAACCCAAGTCTTCAATGTTAGAAGGAAGAACAGTTTCTGTGCCACCAGTCAGCACCCGATATGATAGAATAGGACACTTCCTAGTGCAGCGCGAAAAGCAAGGACGATGCCAAGGTAAAAACTGCAAGAAAAAACCACTGAGCTACAGTGAGAAATGTGACGTCACCCTGTGCACTGGCTGTTTTGCGTCTTACCACACTAAGTTTTGATTTCTTTTGGTTTCTGTTGCATTTAATTCCGTTTTTGGTATTAAAAATATACTTGATGAAATCGTGTATACTTTGATACCACTAGAGCCCACTGTCCTATAAATAGGACAGCTTGTATCTCAGAAACCGGAAAAAGGAAAAATCTATAAATGCATTTGTGGCTTACTTATGTGATAAAAAGAAACTGGTGAAAAGGAAAACTAGAATCTCCGACATTATTTTCTTGGGCCTTAATGGGTTAATTACTTTAAAGGGAGAGGTCTTCTTCAACACTCTCTGGGCATGGCTGAAGTGGGCTATAACTGGTAATTGCTTTCTACAGCCACTGTATGCTAACGCTTATTTTTGTGTAAAACATTAAACAAAGTATTGGGATTTGTGCCTATGATTTAGTGTCTATTTACGTACAGCAACCAATAAGTCTAAAGTACACAAAAGAAGAAATCGTTCTTGACTTGCAAAAGTAACCAAAACTGTCAAAACCTATAGCACCCAAATGATAAAGTAAGTCTCAGCTACCCCGAAGTAATTTGATTAGGGTTTCCTAAATTACTCCTTAGTAAGATGATTCACAGGGATTTCACTTGAAGTTGAAGAGCCTCTAATGTCCCATCCATATATTGTAAGGTCAACTTCAATCACATTGGCATTAGGTCTACAAAACCTTATTTTAGGGACTAATTGATATTTTGACGGGCACTGGCTAGATCTATCCTTTGATGTAAAAAGTGATTTCGAAAGCTGTAATTCTTACACAATGTACGTCGTCCAAATTGTAGCTACACAATAATGGAATCCCTCAATTAACAATGTAAAAGCTAATAATAATCACACTTTATAACTATTAATTTTTTCATATTATTTGGTACAATCCCTTTATATGGGCCTCTCTAAAAAGTCAGTTTTGGTTGATGCTAATGAAATAAAATAAAACAGGATGACTATATAATAGTTTAGAAACAAATGTGGGCTATATATTTGCACATTGGGGGGGGGGCAAAGCATTGCATATATTAAATACGTGACCTAACCTACGTACCTTTTCCCCCATCTAAACTCCAAAAAACAACACTTTAAATATCTTAAAACCATGCTATACAATTTATTTCTCTACAGCAGTGTCTTGAATCAAGTGACTTGTAAGTAAGAGTAGTATGTTACCTTATACTTCTGGGACTTTATGTTCCATCCTATGATATTCTGGGCCTTTACGTTCCTTCCTATGATATTCTGGGCCTTTACGTTCCTTCCTATGATATTCTGGGTCTTTACGTTCCTTCCTATGCTATTATGGGCCTTTACGATCCTTCCTATGATATTCTGGGCCTTAATGTTCCTTCTTATAATATTCTTGGCCTTTATGTTCCTTCATATGATATTCTTGGCCTTTACGTTCCTTCCTATGCTATTTGGGACCTTTACGTTCCTTCCTATGCTATTCTGGGTCTTTATATTTCTCCCAGTTTTTCTGGTAGGTAATTCTATTCTACAGGAGTATTACACCCTTTCAAAGAGATTTAAGCAATTTCTAGTTCAGGGTATATACATGTTTTTTTTTTACCATCTATTGAATTTGAGGACGCCCCCCGTACCAACAGGTTTTTCTGGTAGGTATTCTATTCTAGAGGTCATTACACTCTTTGCCAAGAGATTTACGCAATTAATTAAACCTGTATTATAAAACCAGCGCGTCTTGTTTCGAGTTTTAACGGACAAATTTTTGAAAAGCAGACAGTTTTTTTTTCTTGTTTAGCATTTGCAAAAAAGGGGTAATTAGTGAGTGGAAAATATTTTAATGCTTTTACAATCGGAGATGTTTGATTAACCTTTGCAAAAAAAGGGGTATTGGGATTTGTGAATTGGAGGAGATGCCATGATTATGTACTGTATAATACACAGGTGATGTTTTGGAGCGTATTGTCAATTTAACGAGAAATGACTGAAAAGTGTTTTGAGGGAGAAGGGCTTGCATGGAGGGTTGAGTTGCATGAGAGTTCCGTCAACGGGGGTACAGGTACCCGGGGGTGGCGGGGATCCCGGGGTTCAGTTCCCACGGGGGGCAGTGGCACGGGGGTTGAGTTAAATGGGGATTGAGTTCCACGAGAGTAGTGCTTTGTCGTGGTTTAGCTTGTCACAGTTTTAAAAGAGCCTTACGGGGATTGAGAGACTCAGTTGCCTGATTCCGAGTGGTTTGTCAGGTCAGGATGGAATTTTTATTCGTTTTTTGTGTTTTTAAGTATTTGTTAGTCTATCTATTAAAAGTGCTTTACGTGTAGTGAGAGTCTCAGATTTCGATTTCAAAGAAATTTTTGTTTTCATGGTACTCGTTAAAAACGAAATTTTTGTGTTAAATAAGTAGTTTTTGTATCTTTTAAAAGGGCTTTAAGGGGTTTGAGAGACTCAGTTGCCTGATTCCATGTGGTTTTTCTGTTCTTTGTTCTCATTAAAAACGAACTTTTTGTGTTAAATAAGTAGTTTTTGTATCTTTTAAAAGAGCTTTACTGGGTTTGAGAGAGTCAGTTGCCTGATTCCGTGTGGTTTTTCTTTACTTGTTGGTAATTATAAAAGAAATTTGTATTTTAAATTATTTTATTTTGCAAATTTTATATGATCTTGACGGGGTTTGACAGACTCTGTTACCTGAATTCGTGTGATTTTTCCTTACTTGGTGGTCAAAAAAATCGATTAAAGTAAGTACAATAGGATTTTTGTGTATAAAAATCTTGAGCTTTTATTTGTTTTAGAGAATTTGTTGCAGGATTCCGAGTAGTTTTTCTTTACTTGAGGGTCAATAAAAAAGAAATTTGTTTTTTAAATTGGGAGTTTTTGTATCTTTTAAAAGAGCTTTAAGGGGTTTGAGAGAATCAGTTGCCGGATACCTTGTGATTTTTATTTACTTGGTGGTAATTAAAAAAGAAATTTTTGTGTTAAATAAGTAGTTTTTTTATCTTTTAAAAGAGCTTTACGGGGATTGAGAGACTCAGTTGCCGGAGTCGGTGTGGTTTTTCTTTACTTGATGGTCATTAAAAACAAAATTTTTGTGTTTAATAAGTAGTTTTTGTATCTTTTAAAAGAGCTTCACGGGGTTTGACAGACTCAGTTGACAGATTCCGTGTGGTTTTTCTTTACTTGGTGGTCATTAAAAAAGAAATTTTTGTGTGAAATAAGTAGTTATTGTATCTTTTAAAGAGCTTAAAGTGGTTTGAGAGACTCAGTTGCCTGATTATGTGTGTTTTTTCTTTACTTTGTGTTCATTAAAAACGAATTTTTTGTTTTAAATAATTATTTCTTGTATCTTTTAAAAGAACTTTACGGGGGTTTGAGAGACTCAGTTGCCTGATTCCATGTGATTTTTCTTCTTTTCAGTAAAGACACTCGATATTCTAAAAGTGTTTAATTAAAACTTTTTTAAAACTTAGAAATTTTTTTTCTTTTTTTACATAAATTAAAATTTCAAAATATGCTTACAGTTCTAACAATTACGATCTGTGATTGGTCAGAGACACGATTTAACTTTCCCACTGGTATTCTATGACCGGTTATTGACTCTACCTAATCTATTGCATGTATTAAATCAGTATTTTTTACGCAGTGGAACGATAAAAACATAAGTTATATCTTTAAAAAAAAAAGTGAAGATTGAACATTTTAATAAAGTGTGTTTACATAACAAGGTTATTGTAGCATTGAATGCTGACAAAGAGAAGTATTTAAACTTTGAAACAAGTACAGGTGGTAGCACTATTGGAAAAGTATGCATGTATTTTCATGACAGTAAGGAATTAAATTTCTTTGGAATACCAAAAAAATTCCACTCTTATGCTGGTGGTTATGTGAGATAGAGATATTCAGAGAAGATTGCACTCAAAGATAATGCCAACATAAAAATAATCATTGATTATAGAGGACAAATCCTGGCTACTACTGAAGGTAACACAATACCTACTGATACATCCAATCGTCATCTTTCGGGTATAAGCATTCAACGGAAGATCAATAAAAGAAAGGCATACTCTTCTACTAATATCGTAAACCATATCTTGTCTACGTGTCGAAACTGTTACCTGTGTAAAAATAATGTGATAATAGACAGTGAAATTGCCAGAAAAATAAAAAGGGCATTGTCAGAAAATATCACTATTGAATATAAATATGAATCTATGAAAAACAAAGCACCATCAAACGTTACTGTAATTGGTGAAAAAGTCAATGATTAAAATAATACCACAGAAGAAACTCATATTGATCATTTTTATGAGACACCTGTAAATATTGTCTATCACTCAAAATTTAATAATGATTATTCTACTGATTAAGAACTAAGAGAAGCCAATAGCTAGAATATCAAGAGAGAACATGGTGAACTATTTTATGGAGCAGATTCAAAATGTCCAAAGTTAATCATTAATATTAATAATGCATCATAATATATTTTTTGTAATAATATTCTACATAACATTATTTCATTAAAAATATATTATGCATTATATTGTTATGTGTTCATTATTTTTAGAGTAAGCTAGCATATCAAACGTTTAGAATGTCTAATAAAACGTCGGAGATGTAAGAAAAGGAATTTGCATACATCTATTGTCAGACACATGGGAACAAATTCTTTCTTGAATTCGCCTCCTGGATAAATAAAAAAAGACATTTCATTCAAGAAATTATGACGAAACTCTAAGTAAGCAACAAACTCTTTCTTGAAGTTACCTCATGGATACACAATGCAGAAATTTCATTTAAGAAATTATCAAAAATTGTAAGTAAGTAGCATAGACTTTCAAAAATATTTTAATATGTTTAATCAATAAATATCAGCAAGCTTAATACATATCTACTATGCAGAAAATTTTTAATCATGTAATGAAATTAAGAAGAAAATTCAAGAACGTAACAATATCTATCTTGAGTCCTCATCTTGCGCACGCTACATATATTTATGTCAATAAATAATAATTAAATCGCACATAAGTAATAAACTATTTATTGTTTTCACCTATCGGATACACAATACTGAAATTTCATTCAAGAAATTATGAAGGACTTGTAAATAGGTAACACACTCATGTTACCTCATGGATACACAATGCAGAAATTTCATTTAAGAAATTATCAAAAATCTTAAGTAAGTAGCAAATTCTTTCTTGAATTCGCCTCCTGGGTAAATAAAAAAGACAGTTCATTAAAGAGATTAGGAAAAAAATGTAAGTAAGTAGCAAATTCCTTCTTGAATTCACCTGCTGGATAAACAAAAAAGACATTTCCTTCAAGAAATTATTACAAAATTCCAAGTAAGTAATGAATTCTTTACTGTTTTCGTAACGTAGATACATGTTTTAGAAATTTCATTCAAGAAATTATGAAAAAATTTTCAGTAATTAGTAATTTCTTTCTTGAACTCAACTCTTGGATACACAATGCGGAAACTTCATTAAAGAAACTATGATAAAAAAACAAATTCTTTCTTGAAGTCAACTCTTGGATACACAATACGGAAATTTCATTCAAGAAATTATGAAAATATTTGTAAGTAACAAACTCTTTTTGTTTTCATCTCTTGGATATACAGTACAGATACACCATTCAAGAAATTATGAAAAAATCGCAAGTAAGTAACTTTTTTTTCTCTTTATCAAAAAAAATTTTCAATTAGATAAAAGATTTAGAAATTTAATTAAATAAATTATTAAAAAATTATCACTAATTAAAAATTTATTTCTTGAATTAAAAACAATGATAAACAAAACGTAAATTTAATAAAATAATTTAATGAATTATATAAACTATTTAGAAATTTGATTAAATAAATTATGAAAAAATTCTCAGTAAGTAACAATTTATTTCTTGAAGTCATCTCTTGGATATACAATGCGGAAATTTCAATCAAGAAATTATGAAAATATTTGTAAGTAAGTAACAAACTCTTTATTGATTTCACCTCCTGGATATACAGTACCGATACTAAAGAAGCTATTTTGATAAACACATGTAAGTAATTCTATTTTTTTTCTAATGATCACAAACTAGGGTATATTATTCAAATGATGTAGAAAATTAATTACTGACATTCTTGAAAAAATTCTCAGTAATTAACAAGTTCTTTCTTGAAGTCAACTCCTGGATACGCAATACGGTAATTTGATTTAAGAAATTATGAAAAAAATGTAACTAATTAGCAAATTCTTTCTTGAATTTAACTGTTGGACAAACAAAAAATACATTTCATTCAAGAAATTATGAAAAAATTCTAAGTAAGTAACAAACTCTTTATTGTTTTCACGAGTTAGATATACGACGTAGAAATTAAATTCAAGAAATTATGAAAAAATTCATAGTCTAAGTAGCAAATTCTTTCTTGAATTCACCTGTTGGATAAAAAAAAAAAAAAAAAAGACATTTCGTTCAAGAAATTATGAAAAAATTCTGAGTAAGTACCAAACTTTATTGTTTTCCCGAGTTAGATATACGATGTAGAAATTAAATTCATGAAATTATGAAAAAGTTCTCAGTAAGTAACCATTTCTTTCTTGAAGTCAACTCTTCGATCCACAATACGGAAAATTCATTCAAGAAATTATGAAAATATTTGTAAGTAAGTAACAAACTCTTTATTGATTTCACCTCTTTGGATATACAGTACAGATACTTCATTCAAGAAATTATGAAAAAAACGCAAGTAAGTAGCTTTTTTTCTCTTTATCACAAACAATTTTCACTTAGCTACACGATGTAGAAATTTAATTCAAGAAATCATGAAAAAATTCTCAGTAGGTAACAATTTCTTTCTTGATGTCAACTCTTGGATACACACAATACGGAAATTTTATTCAAGAAATTATACAAAATATTTGTAAGTACTTAACAAGCTCTTTATTGATTTCACCTCTTGAATATACAGTACAGATACTTCATTCAAGAAACGTGATTAAACATGTTTTGAAACTACATGCTATTTGCATACCTTTCCATGGCACCTTTCCAAACGATCGGGGATTCCCCACTGGTTCCAGCACATTGCAAAAAAGTTAGCAGTACAAAAACTCCACGTTTTCAACCAGACTGGTTTTTTAAGGACCAATCAGGAGAGATAAGCAAAGTCGACATAGCTTTATTTCATTTTTTAAGGTTCAGTTAGACGAGGTTACGTGCGCGCCCGTAACCTCGTCTAAATGAACCTTAAAAAAATGAAATAACGCTATGTCGACTTTGCTTATCTCTCCCGATTGGTCCCTAAAAAACCAGTCTGGCTGAAAACGTGGAGTTTTCGTACTGCTCACTTTTTGCAATGTGTAGGAACCAGTGGGGAATCCCCGCTCGTTTGGAAAGGTGCCAATGAAAGGCATACAAATAGCATGTAGTTTCAATACGTGTTTAATCACGTTTTCTTGAATGAAGTATCTGTACTGTATATTCAAGAGGTGAAATCAATAAAGAGCTTGTTACTTACTTACAAATATTTTTTATAATTTATTGAATGAAATTTCCGTGTTGTGTGTATCCAAGAGTTGACATCAAGAAAGAGATTGTTACTTACCGATAATTTTTTCATAATTTCGTTAAATAAATTTCAACATTGTGTAGCTAAGTGAAAGTTGTTTGTGATAAAGAAAAAAAAAAGCTACTTACTTTCGATTTTTTCATAAGTTCTTAAATGAAGTATCTGTACTGTATATCCAAGAGGTGAAATTAATAAAGAGTGTGTTACTTACATACAAATATTTTCATAATTTCTTTATTTATTTTTGCGTTTTGTGTATCCAAGAGTTGACTTCAAGAAAGAAATGGTTACTTACTGAGAATTTTTTCATAATTTATTTTATTTTTTGTCTAAAAAGTTATAATACATCTGTAAAAAAATTAATTTTTTTTAGTTAATAGAATTTTGTATATAATTCTTTAACTCAATGTCTTTTTTTTTTTTTTTTTTTAAACGACTTGTAAAAAAGTTAGTTAATTTCAAAAATGAATTTTAAATTATTCAAAAATTATTTTATTAAATTTATACTTCGTTAATAAAAAACGTGAAAAAAAAAAAGTTTGTTACTTACTTAGAATTTTGTCATAATTTCTTGAACGAAATGTCTTTTTTGTTTGTCCAACAGGTAAATTCAAGAAAGAATTTGCTACTTAGTTACAATTTTTTCATAATTTCTTGAATTAAATTTCTACATCGTGTAGCTAAGTCAAAATTGTTTGTGATAAAGAGAAAAAAAAGCTACTTACTTTCGATTTTTTCATAATTTCTTGAATGAAGTATCTGTACTGTATATCCAAGAGGTGAAATTAATAAAGAGTTTGTTAATTACTTACAAATATTTTAATAATTTCTTGAATGAAATTTCCGTATTGTGTATCCAAGAGTTGACTTCAAGAAAGAAATGGTTACTTAATGAGAATTTTTTTAATAATTTAATTTTTTTTATTTCTACATAGTTTTTATAAATCGTGAAAAAAATAAATTTTGTTACTTAATTTTAATTTTTTCATAATTTCTTGAATGAAATGTATTTTTTTTTTTTATTTTTTTTTTTTCCAAAAGGTGAATTCAAGAAAGAATTTGCTACATAGACTGGGAGTTTTTTCATAATTTCTTGAATTTAATTTCTACGTCGCATATCTAACTGGTGAAAACAATAAAGAGTGTGTTACTTACTTAGAATTTTATCATAATTTCTTGAAAGAAATGTCTTTTTTGTTTGTCCAACAGGTAAATTAAAGAAAGAATTTGCTACTTAGTTAAAATTTTTTCATAATTTCTTGAATGAAATTTCCGTATTACGTATCCAAGAGTTGACTTCAAGAAAGAAATTGTTGCTTACTGAGAATTTTTCAATCGTTTATTGAATAAAAATTATAAATCATTTAACTAAGTGAAAATAGTTTTCGATAAATAGAAAAAAAAGTTGCTTACTTGCGATTTTTTCACAATTT
This sequence comes from Artemia sp. Qi Xiang Cuo, assembly GCF_049724085.1. NCBI lineage: Eukaryota > Metazoa > Arthropoda > Branchiopoda > Anostraca > Artemiidae > Artemia > Artemia sp. Qi Xiang Cuo. The sequence goes on along the minus strand of NW_028300422.1, from coordinate 623,898 downwards.
CTTGAATGAAGTATCTGTAGTGTATATCCAAGATTTTAAGTTAAAGAAGAGTTTGTTACTTACTTACAAATATTTTCATAATTTCCTGAATGAAATTTCTGCATTGTGCATCCACGAGACGAGTTCAAGAAAAAAATTACTACTTATTGGGAAATTTTCCATAATTTCTTGAATTAAATTTCTACATCGTGTATCTAAGTCATGAAATTCTTGAATGAAATTTCCGTATTGTGTATCCATGAGTTGACTTAAAGAAACAAATTGTTACTTACTGTGAATTTTTTCCCAATTTTTTGAATTAAATTTTTACATGGTGTAGCTAAGTGAAAATTGTTTTTGATAAAGAGAAAAAAAAGGTACTTAATTGCGATTTTTTCATAATTTCTTGAATGAAGTATCTGTACGGTATATCAAAGAATTGAAAATAAAAAGAGTTTGTTACTTACTTGAAAATATTTTAATAATTTCTTTAATGAAGTTTCCGTATTGTGTATCCAAGAGTTGACTTCAAGAAAGGAATTGTTTTTTTTCATAATTTCTTAAATGTAATTTCAGTATTGTGTATCCAAGAGTTGACTTCACTAAAGAAATTGTTACTTACTTAGAATTTTTTCATAATTTCCTGAATTAAATTTCTAAATAGTGTATCTAAGTCATGAAAACAATAAAGAGTTTGTTACTTACTTGGAATTTTGTCATAATTTCTCGAACGAAATGTCTTTTTTGTTTATTCAGCAGGTGAATTCAAGAAAGAATTTGCTACTTACTTACAATTTTTTCATAATTTCTTTAATGAATTGTCTTTCTTATTTACCCAGGAGGCGAATTCAAGAAAGAATTTGCTACTTACTTAAAATTTTTGATAATTTTTTAAATGAAATTTCTGCATTGTGTATCCATGAGGTAACATGAGTGTGTTACCTATTTAGAATTCCTTCTTAATTTCTTGAATGAAATTTCAGTATTGTGTATCCAATAGGTGAAAACAATAAAGACTTTATTACTTACTTGCGATTTTATTATGATTTCTTGAATTAAATATCTGTATTGTGTCCAGGAAGCGAATTCAAGAAAGCTATTGTTACTTACTTACAATTTCTTCATAATTTAATGAAATGAATAAAACTATTCTAAAGAATAAAGGCGGGTTAAGCTTAAAGATATGTATTGCTTAAACGTATTAACATATTTTTGAAATAATTTGCTACTTACTTACACTTTGTGATAATTTCTTAAAGTAAATTTCGTCAGTTTGTTTCGCTGATGCAGATTAAGTAAATAGTTTGCTTATTACTTGGAGTTTTGTCATAAAGTGTAGACCGTAATGTCTTTTTTTTATTTATCAAGGAGGCAAATTCAAGAAAGAGTTTTTTCCACTGTGTCTGGCATTAGACGCATCAACCTTCATTTTCTTACATATCTAATGTTTTATTATACCTTCTCAACATTTGATATGCTAGCTTACTCTAAAAATAATGAACACATAACAATGTAATGCAAAATATATTTTTAATGAAATAATGCTATGTAGAATATTAATACAAAAAATATATTATGATACATTATTAATATCAATGATTAACTTTGGACAGTTTGAATCTGTTCCATAAAATAGTTCACCATGTGCTCTCTTGATATTATAGCTATTGTCTTCTCTTAGTTCGTAATCAGTAGAATAATCATTATTCCATTTTGAGTCATACACAATTTTTACTGGTTTCTCATCAATATGCTTTTCGTCTTTGGTATTATTTGGTTCAATGACTGTTTGATCAATGGCAGTAACGTTTGCTGATGCTTTGTTTTTCATCCATTCATCTTTATAGTCCATCGTGATATTTTTTGACAATGCCCTTTTTATTATTCTGGCAATTTCACTGTCTATTATCACATTATTTTTACACAGGTAACAGTTCCGACACATAGACAAGATATGGTTTACGATATTAGTAGAATAGTAGGCCTTTCTTCTATTGATCTTCCGTTGAATGCTAATACCCGAAAGCTGACGATTGGATGTATCAGTAGGTAATGTGTTACCTGCAACGGTAGCAAGGAGTTGTCCTCCATCATCAACGATTATTTTTATGTTGGCAGTCTCTTTGAGTGCAATCATCTCTGGATATCTCAATCTCGCATAACCACCAACATAAGAGTTGAATTTTTTCGGTATTCCAAAGAAATTTAATTCCTTACTGTCATGACAATGCATGCATACATTTCCAATAGTGCTACCACCTGTACTTGTTTCAAAGTTTAAATATTTCTCTTTGTCAGCATTCAATGCTAAAATAACCTTGTTATGTAAACATACTTTCTTAAAATGCTCCATCTTTACTTTTTTTTAAAGATATGACTTATGTGTTTATCGTTCCACTGCGTAAAAAATACTGATTTAATACATGCAATAGATTCGGTAGTGTCAATAACCGGTCACAAAATACCAGTGGGAAAGTCATATCATGTCTTTGACCAATCACAGAGCGCAATTGTTAGAACTGTAAGCATATTTTGACATTTTAAGTTATGTAAAAAAATAAAAAAATAAATAATGCTTAAAATTTTTTAATTTTTAAAAAATTTTGAATAAGATACTTACGATTTTAATTTTCTTTACTGAAAAGAATAAAAACCACATGAAATCAGGTAACAGAGTCTCTCAAACCCCCGCAAAGCTCTTTTAAAAGATACAAGAACTACTTGTTTAACACAAAATTTTCATTTTTAATGAACACCATGTAAAGAAAAACCACACGAAATCAGGCAACTTATACTATCAATTCCCTAAAATCTATTTTAAAAGTTAACACAAATAATTATTGAACCCAAATATAACGTTTTTAACACCAAACCCGACCCGGACCTCCACACTGAAACCTGTAACCTAGACGCTAGCATACCGAACAGCTTTTTAAAAAGATACAAGAACATATTTTTTAACACAAAAATTTAAAATTATATGAAAACTAAGTAAAGACAAACCTCCAGAAAACCGTCCAAGGAGTCGTTAACTCCCTTGCAATTTCTTTTAAAAGCTACAAAAACTTTTAATTTAAAACACTAGTTTCATTTTTAATTACTACTAACTAAAGAAAAACCACACTGAATCTGGCAACTGAGTATCTCAAACCCCTGTAAAGCTCTTTTAAAAGATACAAAATCTAATTATTTAACGCAAAAATTTCATTTTTAATGACGAACAAGTAAAGAAAAATCACATGGAGTCAGACAACTGATTCTCTCAATCCCCGAAATTCAATAATAAAAGATACAAAAACTAGATATAAAAAAAAACATTTTCGTTATAAATTACCATTAAGTAAAGAAAAATCACAACGAAATAGTCAACTGAGTCTCTCAATCCTCGTAAAGCTCTTTTAAAAGATACAAAAACTACTTATTTAACACAAAAATTTCGAATTTAATGACCATCAAGTCAAGAAAAAACAAACGGAATAAGGCAACTGAGTCTCTCAACCCCCGTAAATCTCTATTATAATATACAAAAAATACTTATTTAACACAAAAATTTAGTTTTTAATTACCACCAAGAAAATAAAAAGAACAAGGAATCAGGCAACTGAGTCTCTCAAACCCCGTAAAGCTCTTTTAAAAGATACAAAAACTACTTATTTAACACACAAAATTCGTTTTTAATGACCCCCAAGTAAAGAAAATCCACAAGGACTCAGGCAACTGGGTCTCTCAAACCCCTTAAAGCTCTTTTAAAAGATACAAAAACTACTTATTTAACACAAAAATTTCGTTTTTAATGACCAACAAGTAAATAAAAACCACACGGAATTAGGCAACTGAGTCTCTCAAACCCTGTAAAGCTCTTTTAAAAGATACAACAAATGACCACCAAGTAAAGAAAAACCACACGGAATCCGGCAACTGAGTCTCTCAAACCCCTTAAAGCTCTTTTAAAAGATACAAAACTACTTATTTAACACAAAAATTTCGTTTTTAATGACCACCAAGTAAAGAAAAATCACACGGAATCCGGCAACTGAGTCTCTCAATCCCCATAAAGCTCTTTTAAAAGATATAAGAAATACTTACTTAACACAAAAAGTACGTTTTCAATGACCACCAGTTAAAGAAAAACCACACGGAATCAGGCAACTGAGTTCCTCAATCCTTGTAAAGCTATTTTAAAAGATACAAAAACTAATGATATAAAACACAACCCTTATTTTTAATGAGCATTAAGTAAAGAACAATTACAAAGAAACATGCAACTGAGTCTCTCAATCCCCGTAAAGCTCTTTTAAAACTGTGACAAGCTAAAACACGACAATTATTGCGCTACTCTCAGTGGTTTAGCTTGTCACACAGTTTTAAAAGAGCTTTGCGGGGATTGAGAGACTCAGTTGCCGAGATTCCGTGTGGTTTTTCTATACGTGATGGTCGCTAAAGACGAAATTTTTGTGTTAAATAAGTAGTTTTTGTATCTGTTAAAGGAGAGCTTTACGGGGTTTGACAGACTCAGTTGCCTGATTCCGTGAGGTTTTTCTTTTGCTTGGTGGTCCATTAAAAACGAAATTTTTGTGTTAAGTAAGTGAGATTTTGTATCTTTTAAAAGAGCTTTGCAGGGGATTGAGAGACTCAGTTGCCGGATTCCGTGTGGTTTTTCTTTACTTGGTGGTCATTAAAAACGAAATTTTTGTGTTAGATAAGTAGTTTTTGTATCTTTTAAAAGAGCTTTAAAAGGGAGTTTGAGAGAGACTCAGTTGCCTGATTCCGTGTGGTTTTCTTTGCTTGGTGTCCCGTTAAAAACGAAATTTTTATGTTAAATAAGTAGTTTTTGTATCTTTTAAGAGAGCTTTACGGGGTTGGATTGAGACTCAGTTGCCTAATTCCGTGTGGTTTTTCTTTACTAGATGGTCCATTAAAGAGAAACAGAGAATTTTTGTGTTAAATAAGTAGTTTTTGTATCTTCTAAAAGAGCTTTACGGGGATTGAGAGACTCAGTTGCCTGATTCCGTGTGGTTTTTTCTTTACTTGGTG
>NW_028300422.1:590087-618385 GCF_049724085.1 Artemia sp. Qi Xiang Cuo | reverse complement strand
CTCAATTAAACTTTGTGTATTTGATCTTATTTAGTAATTGATTTTTAGGGCCGGTTCTTGTATAGAATAACAGATATGTTATCTGCTCGATATATGTTTCTGTGCTTTACAACACTTTACCACATTTATTATTTAGGAAGTATACCCGAAGATTTAAATTTTTTATGTGTTATTATCTCGGAAAGAAAACAATCTGTTACCGATGCTATTGATAAAAATCTGCTATACACTGCTTAATAAACAAAATACTTTGATTATTTTAAAATTCTTCGAGAATTGTTGATATTGGTGGTTCTTGGAAAGAATACTCGAACTGGCAGAATCTATTTTTCAGTTGCTGCTCTTCCACAACTTACAACAGTTAATAGTGATGTAGATGTACAGAAGTAGAACTTTTGTGAGAGTTTATTTTGTTTGACCGAAAAAGCTTGAGTTCTTACACACTTGTTGTACTTATTACTGTACACTTGCCACACAAAAATTAATATATTATTATTCATGAAGTAGAACTGGTTGTATGGGGTCTTTTCGCTTTCAGACATAACGATATAACAAATTAACTATCTATAAAGCTGCTATACACCGCTAAAAAACTAAACAGCTTAGTGTATAATATCATAATAAGTGCTCTTGGTAGATTTTTTGTTATTGTTAACAAAACAAAATATTTCCAATGCACTCTATCACAATCTTCTTTTCCAGTATAACACACCAAATTACGCTGTTAAGTATTTAAGAATATGTGCTTTTGTTATATTTGATTGTCTTTTAAAGATTAAAATTGAGGTATAATGATCGTTTGAAAATGATTATATACACCTAGTAAAACAAAAATTAGAAGTGTATTATAAACGTCATAGTGAGTGTTGTGTATGGTTTGTTAACTTTCATTAAGAACTAAAGTTCATATTAACTATAGAACGTTATGATTATCTCATAGTAAAAACGATAAAATGTGTGTAATATAAAAGTAGTAGCCCTCGGGGTATAATTTTTTGTATCGGAAAAAAAAACAAGATATACCAGATGGAAGAGATCAACTGATGCTAGACCACTTTTACGAACATTTAAAATTAATTAAGGATACCAATATTTTACCTGGTTTTATTTTTTAGTTGCTATTAAATAACAAAAGTACTTTTCTATAAACTGGCTAAACTTATGCTCTACACCATTAATATCAATTTAATTTTTTTCATTTTACAAGTAGAAGTAATGATGGTATTGAGGTGTTTATCTGAATGACAAAAAAAGATGAAATATTCTCTACAGAAACGGCTGCTATACACCGCTTACTTTCGAATGTTTTACGAAAAATTTTACGAATGTTTTACCGGGATTACGAAAAATATTCAAAATTAAAGATTAAAAATATCTCTGAAAGAATAGATTTTGTTGAAAATTCAGCTAGAGATGCTTTCGCAAAACTTCATAGCAATATCCAAACGAAATGTTGCATGTTTAGTGAAAAGCTTCCAAGGTATGGACCGGCAACTGTGGAACAGTTTACAGATGTAATGGGAAATCTTATACATCACTGTGAATATATGGAGGCATAATTGTCCTTTACTTAGTTTCAGCTTAAATTCGATGATCGAGCCTTTATGTACTACATCCAACGACTATGACGTCATTGATCAATATTGTATATAAAAAATAAAGTTTTTCGTGAAAAATAATTAATAAAAAAATTAAGTGCAAAACTATCCTTCTTCTGAGCGTTTTTTCATAGAAGTTTGTCACCGAATATTGAAGTTGGAGCCCTATGACCACCAATCGGAGTAGAAAGATTTAACCCATTTCAAGTACCTTTGCTTAATACAAGAATTCTTTTAGCTTCAGGGGTCACGGTAACTTGAGCCAACCATGCACTTATAGAGAATAATTTTGATCAATGTCTACAAGGGCTTTTACTGACTGTTTTTCTAGGGATGTACTTCTCATTACTACAAGGATTGGAATATATAGAAGCCTCTTTCACTATCACAGATAGAATTTACGTGTCTACATTTTTTCTATCACCAGGCTATCCTGTATTTCATGAACTTATTGTTAATGTTTTTCTTATCGTTTGCGAAATAAGTCATGCTAAGTTTTACTTCTCCCATCAGCATCACTTCGGGTTTGAATCTGCGTCCTGATACTGACTCTTTGTAGATAGGGTTTGTTTATTTCTCTATCTCTCTTGTTACTGATGGGGGGACTAGAATCTTTCTATTATAGATATTATACTTGACTTCCAATCAAGAGAACCTGCTAGGGAAAGATAATTATTTTAGTATGATAGAGAATTTTAATTATTGTTTTTGCCATGTTAGTCTTAGGGGTCCTAGTAAATAAAAAAACCTCTTTCGATCGTGAAAAAAGCTCTCCTTCTGAATGCGGATTTGACCCGTTAAATTCTTCTCGCACCCCCTTTTCCAATTGATTATTTGTAATTACCTTAGTTTTTATTTTTTTCAATGTTGAAATTAATCTTCTTCTCCCCGTAGCATTTCTAAATTTCTCAATTGTAGGAACCTGTTTAGTTATCTTCTTGTATTTTGTACTCACCATAGGACTGCTTTATGAATCAAAAGAAGGAGCCCTTAGATGAATTAAGTAGGTGATAGCCCTATGAGACTTCCCTATAAGGAGAATAGTTTAGGTAGAACATTGGGTTTGCATCCTAAAAGAGGATATTCCTTCTCTCAGAGTAAGAATTGATATATCAAATCCAGTTTCGACCTGAATTTAGGCCTATTATCCCTCACTCTTTAGCAGAAGCTAATAAATAGCGCTTCATTGTTACTGAAGAGCAAGGGATAACCCCTGCTAAGAGGCAGGAAGAAGGAAGGGAGCTGCTAACTCTCCGACCGGGTAGTTAAATTCTACAAGTTGCCTAGTTATATAGTATAGATAATACAATACATTTTCAATGTATAGACAGACATATGTCTTTTAAATATTTCCAGGAATGATCCGCCTCAACGTCTTCAGTGTTGTGCTCTTGCTAAGCTATGGAAATAGATGATTAGTAGAGAGAGTAAAGAACCTAAAATAATTGCCTTAGATGGAGAGGATTACAAGAATGAAAATAAAGATGACCCTTACACTCTCGTCTCATAAACTAGGGATGGGCCTATTTCTTCGACCCACCCCTTGTCCCCCCGCGCTACATGAAGGTCCCCCCCCCGCCCGGGCGGTGTCCTCAGAGCTCCGGTCCTGACTGGCCGACAAATTATGCTTCCGAGCCCCGCAACACCCCGCGACAAACCGCTTTTTTTCTGTTATTATACACAAATTTGTTCTTTTGTTTATCGGTGTATAGCAGCATGGTCACTAGGGCTTCTGACTTTTCTTTTATTAGTATAGGGCACAAAAAACAAAACTAAATAAAGTCATATTATCTCCATAATAAATTATAACTGTTGTTAATCTTTTTCGCGATTAAGTTGCTTTAGATCATCTTACCTATATTGTTTTCTTTAAGATAACCAAACCACTACCTCCAGGTCTCATTCTTTTATTCATAATAAATATTAACTGAGATTAATCTTTTTTTGGCAGAAGGTGCTCTATTTCTTCTGAAAAATCTTATTTTCTTTCCAAGCACCACAAAGGACAAAAAAGTTATACTAATGTTCTACTTAATAATGATTACTGAGAGTAATAGGTGTATAGCAGCAGTTGCTCAAGTGCATCGGAAATACGCGTTGCTTAAAATAATATTAAAATTTGATTATTTATTTCTTGTTAATATTTGTGTTTTTTATTTTTTTTGTGTGTGTAAGTTTTTTTGTGTGTGAGTTTTTGTTTTTTTTCTAGTTTTTTTGTGTGTAAGTTTGTGTTTTTTGTTTTTTTTTTTTTGTTTTTGTTTAAGTTTTTGTGTGTGTGTGTGTGTGTGTGTGTATTTTTTTTTTTTTTTGTTTTTGTGTATTTTCTTTTATGTTTTTATGTGTGTGTTAATTTGTTTTTTTGTGTGTAAGTTTTTGTGTGTGTAAGTTTTTTTGTGTGTGTGTGTAAGTTTTTGTTTATGTTTGTGTGTTGGTGCTGTTAAAGATAGAATTTTGTACAGTATTAGAATTTTCTTTGCATACATAAGTTTTGTTAATTGGAGTTATTCGTTATATCGCATCATTAAATTGATACGTATTTACGGCGGAGTTCATAAAATCATCGGTGCGTCAACAGTATATATTTTTTACCAGCACTCTTTTACGCAAAAAAAGTAGTAATAGTAATAGTAGCAATAGTAGAAAAATTGGTAGCGGTATTTAGTGCGGGATTGTATTAGAAAGCGTTAAAGCAGCTATTAATCGCTTTCTTATTAGCGGCATATTACATAGACTGTGCGCAGTTAGAAGATTATAATTTGCTGATATAAGTAGTAGTAGCAGTAGTAATAGAACCAAATAACAGGATATAGTAGTAGTAGTAGCCTTACCCTACCCAGGCTTGAAATCATATCCTTTATGATTTAGGGATCGTCTCGTTACAATTTCACTAAGACAACTTTTAAAGAATAAGATATTATCAGGCAAAACATGATTTTGCAAAGAAATTATGGGTGGGGTCATAATCAAAAGTTAAAACCATCACGGTTGAAGAGGTAGCTGCAAAATAATAAAAGACGAACCAAGGCCACTAGTAACAATAAAAATTGCTAGTTACATTATTTCTCATGATGATTAACACTTATTCTGTCCCAAATCACATTATCTCATTTATATCTCAGTTTTTTCTTGAATTTTCACACATAAAAACGCATAAACACACAAAATTACACACACACAAAAACTTACACACATACAATAACTCACACACACATAAAAACTTACACACACACACACAAAAAAAATCACGAAAAAACACTCATACACACACAAACACATACACACACACAAACACAAACAAATACACACAAAAAACATACACACACAAAAAAAACATAATATAACATAAAAATATAAAAAAACAATATTAATAAACAATAAACACATACACACACACACACACACACACACAAAATCTAACAATTCAAAACAATAATACACACACACACAAACAATTACACACACAAAAAAAATTACATACACAAAAACAAAATTACACACACACACAAACATACTAAAACTAAAACACAAAACAAAAAAAAAAAAAAAACAATAAAAAAATAAAAAGAAAAATAAAAAAATAAAAAACACAAAATAATTCAAAAACAATAAAATAATTACACACAAACAAAAAATAAAGAGCACACAAAAACTAACAAACAAACACACAAAAATACTAACAAGACCAAAAAAATACTTAAAAACACTCACAAACAAAAAAAATCTTACAATCACACAAAAACTTAAAAAAAAAAACAAAAAAAAACTTACACACACACACACACAAAAACGTACACACACACACAAAAACTTACAAAAGACAGCAAAAATAGCAGAAAATTCAACTGTTGCAAATTTAGTGCAAATATTTACACGCCAAATATTTTCATATTTTAATCGTATTTTTAGCAACAATAAAATGTTAAAAAAAAAAACTCACTCAAAAACAAACAATAATACTCATACACACAAAAAAACATTCAATAAAACAAAAACTTACACAGACACACACACAAAATCTAACACGCAAAAAAAAACTAAAAAACAAAAACAAAAAAATACACACACAAAAAAAAACTTACACACACAAAAAAACATAAAAACAAAGACAAAAAAAAAAAAAAAAAAACCACACCAAAAAAATCACCCAAAACAAAAAAAAAAAACACGAAACAACAATAAAACACACACACAAAAACGAAAAAGCACAAAAAAACATACACACACACACACACACACAAACACTAACAAGCCAACAAACACATACAAACACACAAATAAATTTTACATACAAAATAAAAAACATACACACACAAAAAAACATACACACACACAAAAACTTACACACACACACACACACACAAAAACAAAAAATAACAAGCACAAATACACACACACAAAAAAATACACACACACAAAATAACTAAAACAACAACCAAATAATACACACACAAAAAAACATACACACACACAAAAACATAAAACAACAACCCAAATTAAAAACAAAAAAAAACTTATATATACAAACAATAAAGATCATACACACAAAAAAACTTTATAAAAAACTCAATAATACACACACACACACACACAAAAAAAATAACTCACACAAAAACATACACACACAAAAACACTTAAACACACACAAAAACTATCACATACACACAAAAAAACATACAAGAAAACACAATCATACACACACACACACACACAAAAAATTACACACAAACAAACAAACTTACACACACAAAAAAAACATAAACACACACACAAAAAAATACAAACACACAAAAACTCACACACACATAAAAAAAACAAAGCACAAACCCACACACACACTATTATACACACACAAAAAAACTTAAACACAAAAAAAAAACTCACACACACACACACACACACACACAAAATCTAACAAGACATAGCAATAATAAGACAAAACACCCTATTACACACACACAAAAACATACACACACAAAAAACTTACACACACACACACAAAATAAAAAACGCCCAACAAACCTCAAAAACCCAATAAACACTATAACAACAAAAAAAAAAAAATAACCAAAAAAAAAAACTTACACACACACACAATAACAAAATAACACGCACACAAAAACTTACACACACACACAAAAACTAAAAATATTTTGTTTCCGAGCAACACCAATATAAAACCAGCTCTAATTCTGTTCTACTTCATAAATTTTTTATCGTGAATAAATGTGTAGAGCAGAAACTTATCACGATCCTTGTAACTATTTCATTTTGGTTCAAATAAAAACCAAGCTACCAACATCTCTTCGTATTTTATTATTCACACATTGTAATATAGTTGAAGCGGTGTATAGCTGCAATAGATAAAGAGCAGCGGTCATAACGTGTTTTCTTGCAGAGAAAAGCCAATAACACCCAATTACTATATCTGTAAAACTAAAAAAAATATAACGTAGATTAAATGTTTCTATCATCCGTTGATACATAGTAACAGAAACTACTTGATGACTTACAGACATAAAAAACTATAACAAAATTAATTCTTCTTGAATACTAAATCCAAATTAAATTTGGGTTAGTTTTTAATAGCAGAAACATATCACTAGAATAGGTAAAAACGTTGAAACTTACAAAGAACAGCCAATGTAAAACATTTTCAACTTATTTAAAACGAAACAAATAAAAACTTTTTTTTTATGTGTCTATAATCAGTCGATAAAGATCAACAGGACTAGCTTGAGGTCGTAAAGAGAAAAAAACTTATAATAAACTTAAAACATCTTTAAGACGAATTAAATATAAACGTATAATAAAGGGTTCATTTATCTGTTGATCAAGTTATTCGTAAATCTCTGATTGACGTTACTATCACAAACAAGATAACCCCAGTTCTTAATCTTGGATAAGTAATATATAATAAATTAGAATCTTCGTTGATATAATCAGGTTCACCAGTGGCTATGAAATATAGTATTTTGTGTCTGATCCAAAAAAATAAAAAAACAGGAATTAGAAATGAATTATTACTATATATAAACTTTGTTTAATCTTGGAAATTATTCTTTTGATAAAGTTATTCAGAATGCTCGGTGTATAGGTAAGCTAAAAGACAATGTTCCCAAATTACTATTACGTTACTTAGACACAAATTTTAACTGAGAGTAAAGGTGTATAGCAGCAGTTGTTCAATTTCAACATACACCTAGAGGATTCTTTAAGAGACAAAAAACTATTTACAAATTAAATCTAAATTTATTCGACATCAACATTTAATGACAGGTATCTTGTAATATAATCTCTTTATCACTAGAAGAGTTAAGTACGGTATTACTTACCGAGAAAAGACAATGTCACATATTCTATATTTCGTTAATTATTAACAAATATGTATGGTATTTATATATGCATATCTTCTTTCGCTAACGAGACACAGGCATATCGTTTTGATAGAAAGAGACAAAAAAATGTACACAAAGTTCTACTTCTGTAAAATTAAAAAAATATTATCAGAGATTCATGTCGGACATATTGATTGTAATGAAAGAGCACAAACACTCAACTAAAAGGTCTATGTATTTTCTAATTAAAACTAAGTTTATGATAGGAAACGTGTATCTACGGAGATTCTCTATAGCATATGAACTATTGTGTTTTCTGTACTAGAACCACTAATATAAAAAAATTTAGAGATCTTTTCTACTTCTTAAAATTTATCTTAGAGTAAAGTTGTAAATCATGATTTTCTCAAGATAATAACAACTATCTTTTATTCTTTAATAGCAAAACCAACAAACAAAAAGTTCTTCTACTTTTATTATAACTATAATATAGATTAGATTAATATTTGTATAGAATCAGTTGATCAAGTTCATCTTACCTATCTTGTTTTCTGTAATATAAACAAAAATAGAACCCATTGAATTAGACATTTATTAGAAACAGATTATATAAGTGTTTTATAGTGTTTATGCATAAGTTTAGAAATTGCAGCGGTAATATCGTTTGTAATTTAAGCTAACAGAAAATGTAACCCATGTTATCTTACTTTTAAACTAAAAACTGAATAACTGTTTTACTACGTGTCTATAAGCCGTTGAGAACTATACTCATAACTTAAGTGTTTACATCAAGAGATAAAAAAATATTAAACCAGTACTTCATAGGTTATACGTAACTATATTGTTCGTTTTGTATAGTATTTTTTAATCATTATATCAATATAAAGAGTAAGCTCGTGATGTCTTTAAGAGAACAACAAAGGTAACCCAAGTAATATTACATGAATACTACTCAAAGAAAAACTGTTAGAATTGAGCTAAATCAGTAGGTGATAGATATCCTCGTTACTTTCTTTGTTTCTGAAAGATAAAAAACAATCAAATAGCATGTATAAGTATTGTATTATTACTCATAAAACAATTTATTTTATCGTTTTCTAGCAGTTTATATAGTTCAGCTGAAATATCGGGTTTTCTGAACAAGAACAACATAACAACCCCATGCTCTTAGGCTGTTATTCTAACATAAGATTTATATAGTTGAAGCGGTGTATAGCAGCAATATAGATCGAGACTCGGAACAAAATTGTTTTCGTTAACAGAACAAACACTAAAACACGTGTATAGCAGCTGTTCTACTTCTGTTCTACTTCACAAATTTTAATTGAGAGTTTATGGGTATTTAATCACATTATCAATTGCAGATGTACGATCTTGTTTTTTTTTCAGAGCCCCACCAATATAAAACCAGTTCTTCATCATACTGAGTAAAGGTGTATAGTAGCATTTTATAAATAGCAACGGGACTATCGTGATGACTTTCCGATACAAGACAATATAACACCAGTTCTACTTTTGGACAATTTAACAAATTTTAATTTTTTATAAAGGTGTAAATCATGAGTTGATAAATATCATTAGAACCATCTTGTTTTCTTTCCGAGACAAGAAACCACACAACACTTACATAAACTGGTATAGCAGCAGATGATCAAGTGTAGAGGAAATATCTTGTTTTCTTTCCGAGCAAAACATTTACAAAACATGCTATTCTTCTTTAATACTTCAAAAATTTTAACTGAGAGTAAAGGTGTATAGCAGCAGTTCCGCATTATTAACAGATACATCGTTAATTCGGACAGTGAAAAAAAAATATAACCAAAGTACATCTACAGGTAAACTTCATAAATATGTAATGTTGTGAATTGTGTAAGAGCAGATACATATCTATAGAGGCTGAAAGAGTGTGTAATCATAAAAAGACCAGCCTCTAAACTCAAAGCACTCATTATCTAATAATAACCTACGAAAAACAGTTAGAAAGAGGTGTATAGCTGCAGTTTAGCAATAGAAGCGGTACAATCTTGTTTTCGGTAAGAGATAAAACCCTGTAACACCAGTAATACTAATGTAAAAAATAAAATCTTATAATGGTGTGTATACGGGCTAATAATTCGTTGATCAAGTTCCTCATACCTATAGATTTTTCGGTCCGAGACAATAAAATATACAAAATTTAAATAATCAGTAAATCTTATCAAAATATAACTTACTGTAAATGTTTATTTAAGCAGTCGATAACTAGAAAAGGAACTAGCGTGTTGACGGTAAGATAAACGACAATGTCCACCAATTAATTTAATTTTAAACATACACAAATTTTAACTGAGAGTAAAGGTGTATAGCAGCAGTTGCTCTAGGTCTTCATAACTATAGTTTTTTCTTTAAGAGAACATAACATATAACACAATCTAAAAGTATGGTATTATTAATAATAATTTACTGTAGGTTATTGGTGTTTAGCAGCAACATCTCTAGATCATCTGAAATATCTTGTTTACGTGAAAAGAATCACATATATAACACCATCACATAGTATGGTAATATAAACTACTATTTCTATTGATTTAGCGGTGTATAGCTGCTTTTGATATAGATATGCTGACTGAACTTGTTTTCATAAACAGAACAGAAACTGAACACCAAGTACTCCGAATTTAAAAATTAAACAATTTGTACGTTTATTCTAGTTGGATATAAGCCGTACATCACGTTAATAGTTACTATCTTGTTTTTTTTCAGATCAACAACAATATAAAAACACTATATCTAGTTGTATATAAGCAGAATATCAAGTGTATTGTAAATTTCTTGTTTTCTGACACATCAACACCAAAATAAATCCCGTTCTACTTATTGTCATCAACCAAAATTTTAACTGATAGTACTTTTTTATATGAGCAGGTGCACTATTGCATCGTGAATATCTTGTTTTTTTTCCGAGAATAAAAAATAAAACAAAATTTGCTATTCTTGTATATATTCAGTTTCTCAAGTGTAGTTGACTTATATTGTTGTCTGTAATATCAACACCAAAATAACCCAATTTATACTTATGTTATAATTAACTACTTTTTACTGAGTTAAAATTTTTATCGCTGCATGTTATCCAGTTGCTATTTCATTAAGTGATTTATTTAAAATAAAATAAACTCAAACAACATTTATTCTAATTATGTACTTTCCTATATTTATTTGTTTTATAAGTAGAAACTAAGAATTAGATAAATTGCAACGGTAATTTAGCTTATAATGTAAAAGATAAAAAAACATACCAACATGAATTCTTCATTTATTCTGAAAAACAATTTACGGTTGTGACTCGTAGTATAGCAGCAATAGAGATATAAAATGGGAAAACTCGTGTATTATTTAAAAGCAACACCCATAGAAAACAAGTTCTAATTCTTTGCTACTTAACAAAGTTTATCTGTTTTTATCTGTGTCTAGAAGCAGTGTATAAAGAGACTGTTACAGTTAGGTTGTAGGTACAGATAATAAACTCTCGATCAAAATTTCTACTTATGTACCTATACTAACATCTTAAAGTTTATTATATTTGTTTATAAGAAGATTATAACTTGAAACGATCCTCTCGTGTTTTATTTCAGAGCAACGCCACTATCACATCAGTTCTATTTCTGTTCTACTTCACAAATTTAACTGAGTTTTTTGTGTGTATGTGTTTGATTTTTTGTGCGTGTAAGATTTTGTGTGTGTGTGTGTAAGCGTTTTTTTGTTTATGTGTAAGTTTTTGTTTGTATGTGTAAGTTTTTGTGTGTGTGAGTAACTTTATTTATTAAAAAGAGTTTTTTAGAGATAAAATCGATTAAAATATGCATTACTTTTGCGAGGATGCCTTTTGTCTCCAGAGCTGTTCAACCTTTTCCTCACAGCAGTCTTATCCCTGGTAGAGACAACTTGTGGCGCACATATAGGGGGTGTTCAGATAGATAAGCTAGCCTACGCCGACGATATCAACGAAATGGCTGAAACACCCGAGGATCTACAAGCCGTTCTTAACGACGTCTTTGAAGCCACCAGTTCTTTTGGAATGATCATAAATGTATCAAAAACAAAGACTATGTGCTGCTCACGAAAGCCACAGGATACAGTTAAGCCAGACCTGAAAATTAATGGAGAGAGTATCCAGTGGGTTGACGAGTTCCCTTACCTCGGTAGTCTGATCACCAGCGACAACAGTCTATCAAAAGACATCAAAAGACGTCTCGCCCTCGCGAGTTCCAGTTTCAAGGCCCTTATGCCCATATGGCGAAGCAAGGATTTGTCTCTGTGGCTTAAGACACGACTTTTTGATACCCTGATCATCCCCATCGCAATCTACTCATGTGAAACATGGACACTGAATGTAAATGACAACCGTCGACTTGCAGCATTTGAAACTAAGTGCCTCCGTCGCATCAGCGGGATCACTTACCTTGATAGAATCTCAAATTTCGAACTTCTCGAGCGCCTTAAAGTACAACAAACAATTCTCATGAAGATCCAGCTCCAGCGACTTCGATGGCTCGGTCACGTACAACGGATGAGTCGGTCCCGTCTCCAAAAAATCACCTTCGAAGGCCAAATTCACGGTTCTCGTCCTCGTGGTCGTCCCCCAAAAAGGTGGAAGGAAAACTTTGCACCTCACCGCCTCTCGGACCTTCTTCGCCTAGCAAAAGACCGTGAAGCATACAGAAGGCACATCCACGCCGTTACGAAGAAAGAGGCCCCAAGACGACCTTCAGGGACGGATGGGACTTAAGTCAAGTAAGTCAAGTGTGTGTGTAAGTTTTTGGTGTCGTTATGGTTTTTTGTTTTGAGTTTTAAGTTTTTGTGTGTGTGTGTAAGTTTTTGTGTGTGTGTATGTTTTTTGTGGCGTGTTTTATTTTGTGTGTGTGTGTGTGTGTGTATTATGTTTGGATCTAGATATATTTTGTGTGTGTGTGTGTGTGTAAGAGAGCGTTTGTTAGTAAGTTTTTTTTGTGTTTATATGAAAGTTTTTGTGTGTGAGAGTAAGTTTGTGTTAGTGCGTATGTTTGTTGGTGTTGTTATTATTTTTTGTTTGTGTGTGTGTGTTTAAGTTTTTTTGTTTGTGTATTTATTTGTGTTGGTATGTTTAAGTTTTTGTGTGTGTGTAAGTGTGCGTTTGCGTTTATTATTTTGTGTGTGTGTGTGTGTGTGTATTTTTGATTTGTTTTGTAAGTTTTTTTGGGTGTTTATTTATTTTTTTTTTCTTTAAAGTTTTTGTTTTTGTGTGTGTGTGTATTATTGTCTTTTTTTTGAATTTTGATATGTCGATGTTTAGTTTTTGTGTGTGTGTGTATTTGTGTTGTGTCTATTTTTTGGTGTTTTTTTTTTTATTTCTTTTTTTTTTGAGTTTTTGTGTGTGTGTATTTTTTAGTTGTGTTGGTTTAGTTGGGTTTTGTTTTGTAATTTTTGTTTTTATGTTTTTTTTGGGTTGTAGTTGTTGATTTTTATTTTGTAAGTTTTTTTTGTGTTGTTAAGTTTTTTTTTTTTGTTGTTTTAATGTTTTTGTTTTTATGTGTGTGTGTTTAAGTTTTTTTTGTTGTTGGAGTATAGTGTTTGGTTTTGTGTATTATTTTTTGTGTGTGTGTATTGGTGTGGTGGGGGTTTATTTTTTGTTGTCTTTGTTTATTTTGTGTTTGTGTGTGTGTGTATGTTAGAGTGTGTTTTAAAGTTTTTTGTTGGTATGTTCAATTTTTTTTGTGTGTGTAAGTTTTTGTGTGTGGGTAAGTTTTTGTTTTTTTTTAAGTTGTTGTGTGTGTGTATTTGATATTTGTCGGTTTTTATATGGCTTTCGGTAAAGTTTTTGTGTGTGTGTGTAAGTTTTTTTTTTTTTTTAAGTTTTTGATTTCTTTTATTATTTTGTGTGTGTGTGTGTGTGTAATAGAGTTTGTTTGTTAGTTAGGGTTAGGTTTTTTATTATTGTTTTGTCGTTTTTAAGTTTTTTTGTGTGTGTATTTTTTTGTTTTTTCTTGTTAGTTTTGTGTGTGGTTTTGTTGTGTTTGTTTGGGGTGCGGTTTTTTTTGTTTGTTTTTGTTTGTGTTTTTTTTTTTAAGTTTTTGTGTGTGTGTGTATTTTTTTGTTGTTTGTTTATGTTTTTGTTTTTTTTAATATTATGTCGTGTGTTTGTGTGTATTTGTTTTTTTGTTTTTAATTTATTATTTGTAAGTTTTTGTGTGTGTAAGTTTTTATGGTTAAGTTTTTTTGGTGGTTTGTGGTTTTTTTTGTTTGCTTTTATTAGTTTTTGTGTGTGTGTGTTTTTGTTTGTTTGTGTGTGTAAGTTTTTGTGTTTGTTTTAGTTTGTGTGTGTGTGTAAGTTTTTTTTGGAGTTATTGATTTTTAGAGTTTTTGTTCTTAAGTTTTTTTGTTATGTAGAGTTTTTGTGTGTGTTTAAGTTTTTGTGTGTGTGTGTGTGTGTATTTGTTTTTGTTTTTTTGAGTTTTTGTGTTGGTGTATGTATTTGTTTTTGCGCTTTAGTTTTTGTGTGTGTGTGTGTGTAAGTTTTTTTGTGTGTGTATTTTTGTATTTTTGTTTGTTAGATTTTACACTTTTTAGTTTTTGTGTGTGTGTGTAAGTATTTTTTGTGTGTGTAAGTATTATTTTGTGAAGTGTAAGTTTTTGTGTGTGTGTGTGTGTTTAAGTTGGGGATGGTGTTTTATATTGTTATGTTTTTTTTATTTGGGTTTGTTTTTTGATTAATGTGTGTGTGTTGTTTAGTTTTTTGTGTGTTTGTATTATTGCTTTTGCTTGTTTTATTTTGTGTGTGTGTGTGTGTGTGTGTAAGTTTTTTTGTGCGTGTGCGTTTTTGTGTGTTTTTTATAGGTTTTTTGAGTTTGTAAGTTTTTTTTGTGTGTGTAATTTTTGGTTTGGTTTTTTTATTTTGTTTTGTTGTTGTTTTTTGTTAGTGTTCGTTTTTTATTAAGTTTTTTTTTGGGTATGTGTTAGTTTTTGTGTGTGTGTGTAAGTTTTTGTTTGTGTGTTTGATTTTGTGTGTGTGTGTGTGTATGTTTTGTTTTTTTTTTAAGTTTTTTTGTTTTTGCAAGTTTTTGTGTGTGTGTAAGTTTTTTTGTTTAAAAGTGTATTTTTGATAAAAGTAAGATTAGAATATTAAAATATATTTAGTGTAAATATTTGTGTGTGTAAGTTTTTTTGTGTGTCTAATTTTGTTTTTGTTTGTGTGTTAGTTTTGTGTTTGTGTGTAAGTTTTTGTTTATTGGTAAGTTTTTGTTTGTGTTTATGTTTGTGTGTGTGTGTGTGTGTGTAAGTTATATTGATCGCGTAAGTATTTTTGTGTGTGTGTAAGTTTTTGTGTGTGTGTGTAAGTTTTAGTGTGTGTGTAAGTTTTTTTGTGTGTGTATTAGTTTGTATGTGTGTAACTTTTTGTGTGTGTGTAAGTTTTTGTGTGTTGGTAAGTTTGCGTTTGCGTGTATTATTTTGTGTGTGTGTGTGTGTGTGTAATTTTTTTTGTGTCAGTGAGATAGTGTGTGTGTTTAAGATTTTGTGTGTGTGTTTAATTTTGAGTTTGTTTGTGTGTATTTTGTGTGTATGTGTATTGTTTTGTGTATGTGTGTGTTAGTTCTTTTTTGTTTTGAAGTTTTTTTTTTCTTTTAAGTTTGGTTGTGTTTTTAAGTTTGTTTGTTTGTATGCGTAAGTTTTTGTGTGTGTGTAAGTTTTTGTGTGTGTAAGTTTTTGTGTGTGTGTAAGATTTTTGTGTGTTTGTGTGTAAGTTTTTTTATTCCGATGTGTTTTTGTGTGTGTGTAAGTTTTTTAGTGTGTAAGTTTTTGTATGTGTGTAAGTTTGTGTGTGTGTGTGTGTGTGTGTGTGTGTGTAAGTTTGTGTGTGTGTGTAAGTTTTTGTGTGTATGTGTAAGTTTGTGTTTGTGTTTTAGTTTTTGTGTGTGTGTAAGTTTTTGTGTACGAGTATTATTTTGTGTGGTTGTAAGTTTTTTTGTTTGTGTGTTTTTGTTTTTGTTTGTAAGTTTTTTTGTGTTTGTGTAAGTTTTTTTGTGTGTATGTGTTTTTATGTGTTAAAATTCAAGAAAAAATTTTGATATAAATGATATTATGTCATTTGGGACAGCATCAGAGTTGATTATCATGAGAGATAATGTAACTAGCAATCTTTATTTTTACTACTGTCTTTGGTTCGTCTTTTATTAGTCTGCAGCTACCTCTTCAACCATGATGGTTATAAATTTTGATTATGACGCCGCCCATCATTTCTTTGCAAAATCATGTTATGTCTGATAATATCTTGTTCACTAAGAATTTTCTTAGTGAAATGGTAACGAGAAGATCGCTAAAATATAAAGGATTTGATTTCAAGCCTGGGTTGAGTAACGGCTAGTACTACTACTATATCCTGTGCTACTACTACTACTAACAGTAGTAAAACTGCTACTACTTACTCTGATGCTACTAATACTGTTACTTCTAATAATACTACTTCTCATATTAGCAGTATCGCTATCTAAATCAATACCTCAGTAAATGACGCTACTACGTGGTGTACGTGCTCGGTCATTACTACTACTACTGGTTTTATGTAAAAGACTACTGCTACTAACATTACTACTGTAGACGCTCTGATAACATAATTAACTCAGCCGCATATACGATACAAGTTCAAGATACGACATTTCGAGTGAAACAAAAAAATGCAACATGGGTTTGCATAAATTCATATTATTTTGACAAATAACATATTTTTAAACAAAACAACACACACACACAAAAAAAATTACACACACACAAAAAAAAACTAACACACACACAAAATATTACACACACACAACAACTCAAAGATAAGTACTCGCATTCACACACATATTATAATACAAACACAAAAAAACTTACACACACACACACACACAACACAACACACGCAAACAACAAAACACACAGACATAAACACACACACACAAAAATACTTACAAACACAAACAAACTCACACACACAAAAAACTAACACACACAAAAGTACGTTAAAAAACAAATAAATAAAATAAAATTTATTTCATATTTTAAATTATAAAAGATATCATATACATATTTTAATAACATATAATACACACACAAAAAATTTTGCAAGCCAATACTATATTACACACACATAAAAACATTAAAAACCACAAAAACTTACACACACAAAAAAACTTACACACACACACACACACACAAAAACTTACACACACACAAAATTACTTAAACACAAAAAAAAAACTTACACACACACACAACATCTTAAACAAAAAAAAAAAACTCACACACCAAAACAAAAATAAAACAAAATAAGAAATTAAAAACACATAAAAATAAAAAATAACAAAATTTGAATATTATAAACTATTTATTAGAAAAAATAAAATTTGAAAAACAAAAAATTACACACACAAAAACTTAAAAAAAAAAAAAAAAAATAAAAACACACAAAAAAACTTACACACACACACACAAAAACTTACACACACACAAAAACTTACACATACACACAAAAAACTCAGTTAAATTTGTGAAGTAGAACAGAAATAGAACTGGTTTTATATTGGCGTTGCTCGGAAAGAAAACAAGATATTTCCGATGCACTTGAGCAACTGCTGCTATACAACTAGAATCTCAGTTAAAATTTGTGAAGTAGAAAAAAAGTAGAACTGGTTTTATATTGGTGTTGCTCGGACACACAAAAAGTTTGTTTATTTTTGTATTTTTGTTTGGTTGATTATTTTTTTGTGTGTGTGTGTGTGTGTGTAAGTTTTTTTGTGTTAGTTAGTAATTTTGTGTTTATTTGAAAGTTTTTTGTTTTCGTGTAAGTTTTTGTGTGTGAGTAATTGTAAGTTTTTTTGTGTTTTTAAGTTTTTGTGTGTGTGTGTGTAAGTTTTTGTGTGTGTGTATGAGAGGTGGGGCGTGATTTTGTTTGTTTTCGTTTTTGTTTAAGTTTTTTTGGTTTTGTGTGATTGATAGGTTTTTTTATATTTTGTGGTCGTGTGAGATAAAGTTTTTTTGTTTGTTTGAGTTTTTGTGGTCTTTTAAGTTTTTTTGTGTGTGTGTGTGTGTAAGTTTTTTTGTTTTTTTTTTTTTTAATTTGTTTTTAATTGATTATTATTTTTTATGAGTTTGTGTTGGTTTGTTTAAGTTTTTGTGTGTGTTTAAGTTTTTTTGTGTGTTTGTGTAAGTTTTTGTGTGTGTGTGTGTTATTGTTTGTAAAAATATAGTATAGGTCCAAATAATATTAATTTTTTAAAACATAATTCTCAAAATATGTTTGTATTAGAAATATAATTTTTTTATAAAGATTTGTATTGACAGTTAAGTAAATATTGAGAGAGCAAAACAAAGTTATTCAACCGACCAGGCGTATCGAGAAGTAATAATAGAGAGAGAACAACAAAGTTATACAACAGAACATTCGAATAGATACTTAAAAATAGAGAGATAAAAACACCGTTATTCAACCGACCAGGCGTATCGAGAAGTAATAATTGAGAGAGCAAAACAAAGGTATTCAACCGACCAGGCGTATCGAGAAGTTACAATAAGGGACGATCATTGCAATAACAAACTATTGCAGACTTTGAACTTAGTTAGCTACTTGACTGTTTGAGATTCGTCTCTTACTATTTCAAAGAAGAAAAAGCCATAGGCTTTTTCCTGTTTGTATCCGGGTTGCAGCGGTACCTAGCAACCTAGTAAGAAACGATCACGTCCAATGTTAAGAAATATAAAAACCCCTAACTCCTAGAAAAATAGTCAGATCATTACAAAAAGTACACCATTAGAACCACCTTGTCCGAAACCCCTATAAAGGAAACTTACCGCCCTTTGGCTTGAATAACAAAGAAAATATATTGGCTTGAAAATCAAGAAAATTGACTTTAACCACGTTATTCTGCACAAACGGGATATTTTTTCTTTCTTTCTCTTGTTTCCAGAGATAGCTTGGCACTGGAACATCGTAGAGAGTTGTTCAATGGCTCATTTTAAAGGACATCTCTAGATCTAGCACCTTTTGCACTTAATTTTTTTATTATTTATTTTTCACGAAAAACTTTATTTTTTATATACAATATTGATCAATGACGTCATAGTCGTTGGATGTAGTACATAAAGGCTCGATCATCGAATTTAAGCTGAAACTAAGTAAAGGACAATTATGCCTCCATATATTCACAGTGATGTATAAGATTTCCCATTACATCTGTAAACTGTTCCACAGTTGCCGGTCCATACCTTGGAAGCTTTTCACTAAACATGCAAGATTTCTTTTGGATATTACTATGAAGTTTTGCGAAAGCATCTCTAGCTGACTTTTCAACAAAATCTATTCTTTCAGAGATATTTTTAATCTTTAATTTTGAATATTTTTCGTAATCACGGTAAAACATTCGTAAAATTTTTCGTAAAACAGTCGAAAGTAAGCGGTGTATAGCAGCAGCGTCTCTAGAGCATCGGAACGATCTTGATTTCTTTCAGATAATCGCTTTTATACCCAAACATCTATGTATTTTAAAATAACAAAAATTTATCTTAGTGTAATGATTTATGTCATCAGCTGCTAAAGTTTCTCAGAAATATAGTGTTTTCTCTCCGAGCACAACCAATATAAAACCAGTCGGAAATATCTTGTTTTTTTTCCGAGAAACACAATTATAACACCATATATAATTATTTTAAACTAAACTGTAATTTTCATAGTGTATAGGTGTATATCATGAGTTGCTCAAGTCACACAAACACACAAAAACTTACACACACACAAAAATAAAAACACACACAAAAAAAAACTAACACACACACAAACTATTACACACAAAAAAAAAAAAGCACACACACACACACACAAAAACGAACAAAAATAAAAAAACAAAAAAAAACAAAAAAAAAAATAAACACAAACAAAAAATTAAACACACACAAAAAACAAAAAAACAAACGAACACACTTACACACACACAAACTAACAAACAATCATAAAAAAACAAAAAAAAAAAATATAATACACACACACACACACAAACAAAATAAAGCACACAAAAACTTACACACACACAAAAACATTAAAAACACCATAATAAATTACACACACAAAAAAACATACACACACACACACACACAAAATAATACACGCACACAAAAACATACATAAAAAAAAACAAAAAAAACAAAAAAACCAACTCATACACACACACACACAAAAAAAAACACTAACAAACAATAATACACACACACAAAAACTTACACACACACACACACAAAAACTTACACATACACACAAAAAAACTTACACACACAAAAAAACTTATACACAAACACATTAACACAAAAAAAATTACACACACACAAAAACTAAAAAACCCAAAAACAAAATTACACACACAAAAAAAAAAAAACAAAAACACAAACAAAATCAAACACACAAAAAAACTTACACACACACACACACACACAAACTCTCAAACACAAAAAAAGCTATCACACACACGCAAACACAAAAAATAAAACGCACAAAAAAACTTAAACACACACAAAAACTTACACACACAAAAAAAAAAACAAAAAAAAACAAAAAATTACACACACACACACACACAAAAAAAAACTTACACACACACAAACAAACTTACACACACACACACACACAAAGACTGACACACACAAAAAAACTTACACACACACACACAGACACAAACTAATACACACACACAAAAACATACACACACACACACAATAACAATAAATAAAAAAACAAAATACACACACACACACAAAAACTTAAAAAAAAGAACATACAAACACATACACAAAAAACTTACACACACACACACACAAAATATTACACACACACAAAAACGCACACACACAAAAAAACTTACACACACACACAAAAACTAACAAACACAAAAAAACTTCCAATAATAAACAATAATACTAGCACAAACACAAACACACACACGCACACACACACACAAAAAATCTTACAATCAAACGAAAACATACACAAAAAAAAAAACTTACACACAAAACTTACACAAACACAAAAAAATAAAAACACACAGACACAAAATCTTGCATGCAAAAGCACAAAAACACACACACAAAAACATACAAGAACAAAAACACAATTAAACATACACACAAAAAATTAATAACAAACAAAAAAAAAATTACACACACAAAAAAAAATAAGTAACCAACACAAAAACTTACACATAAACACAAACGCAAAAAAACATACACACGCACAAACTTACAAGAACAAACCAAAATACACACACAAAAAAACTTACACACACACACACACAAAAACAAAAACTCAAAAAAACTCTAACACGCAAACAAACTTATACACACACAAAAAAACTCACACACACACACACAAAAACTTACACACACACAAAAAAACATACACACACAAAAAAAACTTACACACACACACAACCTCTTACACACACACAAAAACTCACACACACACAAAAAAATAAACACACACAGAAACTTACACACACAAATAAATACACGAAAAATATTTGCATATTTTAATCGAATTTTTATCACAAAAAAATATTGACCCAAACAGAGTAAAAAACACACAAAAACTTACACATACACACAAAAAAACTTACAAACACAAAAAAACTTACACGTAAAAACGAAAACAAAAACATAAACACAAACATAAACATACACACACAAAAAAACATACACACGCACACAAATTCTTACACACACACAACCTCACAGCCACACAAAAAAAAATACACACACACACACACACAATATCTTAAACACAAAAAAAAACTAAAAAAAAAACACACAAACACACACACACAAAAAATCTCAAAAAAACACAAAAAGTAACAAAAACAAACACACACACAAAATCTGACACGCACACAAAAACATGCACTTACACACAAAAAAACTTAAAAGAAAACTCAAACTAAAACAACAACACATACACACTAAAAAAAACGACACAACAATAATACACACACACAAAAACTTACACACACACACACACAAACTTAAAAATACACACAAAAACTTACACACACACAAAATAATACACACACACACACACACACAAAATCTAAAACGAAAACCATATATTACACACACAAAAACACAAACAACCAACACACAAAAACATACACACACAAAAAACAAACACATACACAAACAAACATAAAAACACACACAAAAACCCAAACGAACAATCAAACTTACACACACACACACACACAAAATCTTACACGAAAACAACAACAAACACACACACAAAAAAATAATAAAATACAAAACTCAAACAAAAACAATAGAATACAAAAAAAAACACACTAATACTAGAAAATATACATATAAGAAAACAAAAAAACTTACATCAAAAACAAAATAATACACACACACACACAAACACACACACACAAAAACACAAACACAAAAACATACACACACAAAAAAAAACATACACACACACACACACACATACACACACACAAAAACAAACACACACACACACACACAAAAACTTGAAAGAACAAAAAAAAAAAAACATACACACAAAAAAATTACACACACAAAAAATACTTAAAAATAAACAAAAAACTTACACACACACACAAAAAAATAAAAAAACACTCACTAACACAAACACATAAACTCTCACACACACAAAAAAACATACACACACACACACACAATCAATTAAGCGCACAAAAAAACTTACACACACAAAAAAACTTACACACACACATAAAAACTTACAAACACAAAAAAACTTACACACACACACACACACAAAAACTTACACACACAAAAACAAACATATACACACAAAAAACTTTCAAAAAAAATAACACTTACACACACACACACACACACAAACTCTATACCGCACAAAACATAATACACACACAAAAACTTACACACACACACAAAAACTTAAACATACACACAAAAAAACTAACAAACACACAAAAACTTACACACACACACACACAAACAAAAACTCGCACACAAAAACTTAAACAAACAAACAATCATACAAACACAAAAAAACACTTACACACACACAAATACTTACAAACAAACACACACAAACACTAACAAACACCCAAAAACTTACACACACACACACAGACACACAATCACTAAAAAAACAACATTAAAATACACACACACACACACACAAACTCTAAATCTCACACAAACTCATTAAAAAAAAAACAAACTTACACACACACACAATCTAATAATATAAAACACCCTATTAAAAAACACAAAACACACAAACACAAATACACACACACAATAAAACATACACACACACAAAACAACTCTAATTAAAACAACATAAAAATTAAAAACCAAACAGAGGAAACAAAATAATAACAAAAATCGAGATCATACACACACACACACACAAAATAATAACATATAACACAAAATATATAACCAAAATACACAAAAACTTACACACACACAAAAACTTACACATACACACAAAAAAAATTAAACAAACACACAAACAACACAAACTTATAAACGCAAAAAAATACGTACTCACACAACAAAAACTTGCACACACACAAAAAAACTTCACAACCAAAAAAAACTCACACAATAATAAACTCTTACTCCAACACAACCAAATACACACACACACACACACACACAAAATCAAAACATCTCAAGAACTAATATAGAAAAAAACCCAAATTAAAACACAAAAACAAATACACACACAAAAAATATACACACACACACACAAACAAATACAAGAGCTAAATCAAAAATAAAACAACGACGTAATACACAAACACACAAAAAATTAAAAATAAAAAAAAAAAAATTCTTACACACACAAAAAAACTTACACACACAAAAAAAACTTACAAACAAACAAAAACTTAAACACAAAAACAAAAAAACATACAAAAACACACACAAAAAATAAAAAACACAAACATAATTACACACACAAAAAAAACTTACACACACACACACACACAAAAACTTACACGCAGACAAAAACTATAAAATGAATTTCGCAAACACAATATTACACACACACATAAAAACTTAAAAGAAAAAAAACACAAAAACTTACACACACACAAAAATACTTAAAAACAAAAAAAAAAATTACACACACACACAAACTAATAAAAAAAAAAACACTAACAAAAGAAAAAACAAACTAAAACACAAACCAAAACATACAAACAAAAAAATAAACACTAAATAAAATTTCATATTTATATCTAAATATAATAAAAACACAAATTAGAACCACAAAAACATACAAACCCTAACACAATAAAAAATAAAAAAAATAATAAATACAAACACAAAAAAACTTACACACACACATAAACACAAAATCTTACACGCACACAAAAACGTCCACGAAAACAAAATATTTACACATACACACAAAAAAACTTACACACACACAAAAACTAAATCACGTACAAACAATCACACACACATAAAAACTTACACGCACACACACACACAAAATCTAAAACGCACAAAAAAACTTACACACACACAAAAGCTAACACACACACAAAAACTTACACACACAAAAACAAATACACACACACACACACACAAAAACTAAAAAGAGAGACCAAACTTACAATTACACACAAAAAAACTTACACACACAAAAAAACAACAAACAACACACACACACAATCAAATAAACTCACACAAAAACATACACACCAACACAAAATTACACACACACACAAAAAAATAAACATACACACAAAATAACTTAAAAGAAAACACAATAATACACACACACACACACACACAAAAACAAAAACGCACAAGAAATAATAAAAACACAAACACACTTACACACACACACAAAAACATACACACACAAAAAAACTTACAAGTACACACAAAAAAACTTACAAAAAAACTCTCTATTACACACACACACACACAAAAAAAAAACCGCACACAAAAACATACACACACACAAAAACATACACACACACACAAAAACTTAAAATCACACACAAAAATACTTACACACACACACACACACAAAATAAAAAATGCACACAAAAACATACACACACAAAAACAATTACACACACACACAAAAAATTACACACACAAAAAAACTTACACACACACACACACAAAATCTTACACGCACACAAAAACATTAACGAACACACAAAACACATTACACACACAAAAAAACTTACACAAACACACACACAAAATCTTACACGCTATAACAAACATAAAAAATAAAACTAAAATACAAACACACACAAAATATTACACTCACAAAAAAACTTACACACACACACACACAAAATCATACACGCACACAAAAACAAACTAACATAAGCTCAAATACACACACACACACAAACAAATACACACACAAAAACTAATAATAGCACACACACAAATAATTACACACACACACAAAAACTAAATCGAACCTATAGACTTACTAAAACAAAAAAACGTACACACACAAAATAATTTACACACACACACACACACACAAAAAAAAAAGCACACACACACAAAAATACACACACAAAAAAAACAAACCAAAAAAAAAAATAATACACACACAAAAACTTAAACACACACAAAAACTTACACACACAAAAGAACTAACACACAAAAATCATTACAATAAAAACAAATGCATTATATAATCTATTATAAATAATAAAAAAATAATTAAAAAAAAGTTAGATTAATATCATTTTCGATTAAACACAACAAATTTTGAACCTTACATTTGTATATTTTTTTTGTATTCTAGGTAACACAACAATGTAAAAAAGGAAATTGAATGTTGTAATTTTGTTTTGAACATCAATAAATTTTCATATAAACAAGAAGAATTGCACCACAATTTTTCATATTTAATCTGTTTATGTGTTTTAATCGTCCCCTTTATTTACTCAAACCCACAAAATGCAACACTCGAATGAACAAATTTATCTTTTCAATGTTCGATATTCAAACATAAGATGATGAGCTCAATTATCAGAATAATTGAATAAATTAAAAAAAGACTCTAAAACATCAAAGGCACGAAACCAGTGTAATATAAATGAGATAATGTGATTTAGGACAGAATCCGTGTTAATCTTAATGAGAAATAATTTTACTAGCAATTTTTGTCTTTACTAGTGGCTTTGGTTCATTTTTTTTTAGGTAGCAGCTACCTCTTCAACCGTGAGATATATATATTTACATTATGATACCTCTCTTCGTATTCTAGAAAATCCATGTTTTACGTTATAATATATTGTTCTCACAGAATTTTCTTAGTGAAATTGGACCGAGAGGATCCCTAAATCATAAAGGAATTCATTTCAAGCCTGGGTATGGTAACGGCTACTACTACTACTATATCCTGTGAGTTAGTGTTATTTCTACTACTACTACTACCACTACCAAAAAAAATGCATCCACTTAATCTTCTGCTACTAATACAGCTGCTGCTAATACTACTACTTCTAATAGCAACAGTAATACTAGTACTAATACTACCGCTATAAATACTACTACTACTTTTACTATTAGTGCTACTATTACTACTATACTGGTTTTATTACTACTACTGCTGGTGCTAAATTTATAATAGTACTTTACTACTACTTTTATTACTATCACCTTTAATAAGATTAATTCTAAAACTATGATATTTCGAATAACAAAATATTTTGAACCATAGATTTGCAAAACTTCATCTTATTTGGACGAAGAACATATTTTTAACCAAACCAACACACACACACAAAACTTACACACACACACAAAAAAACTTACACCCACAAAAAAACTTACACACACACAAAAACATACACACAACCAAACTATTACAAGAACAAATAAAAAATTAAAAACACAAAAAAAATTAAAAACACACACACACACACACAAAAAAATAAACAAAAAAAAAAAAAATTACACACACAAAAAAAAACCAATAAGCACACAAACAAACATACTCACACACAAAAAAATAAACAAAAACAAAAACTTACACACACAAAAAAACTTACACACACAAATATTTAAAATAAAAATTTTTTCAAATTTTAATCTTATATATATAATAACTCAAATTTGAACCACAAAAACTTACTCACACACACAAAAACAAGCTATTATACACACAAAAACTTACAAACACAAAAAAGCTAACACACACACACACAAAAAAAAAAAAGAAAGAGCACACTTAAAACAACACGAATTAGTACACGAAAACCCAAACTTACAAAAAAACAAAAAAATAAACAAACAAAAAAACACAAAAAAAAACTTAAACACAAAAAAAAATACTTACACGCACAAAAAAAACCTTACACAACAAAAACTTACACACACACAAAAACTCACACACACAAAAAACTCACACATACAAATATAAACAACAGGTAACTAAAAAAAAAAATCAATCTTAATAACATTAAAAAAATCACACACACAAAAAAAACTTACACACACACACACACACAAAAAAATAAAAGCCAAACAAAATTCACAAGCAAAAAATCGCATACATACAAACAAACAAAAAAAATTAAACACAAACAAAAACTAAAACAAAAACAAAAAAACTTACACACACACAAAAACTTAATAGCCTACGCAATCTCACACACACAGAAAAACATACACACACAACACACCCAAACAATAAAACGTACACAAAAACATACACACACACAAACAATCACCAACACACACAAAAACATAAACAAACAAAAAAAATTAATCACACACAAACAAAAAAAATTAAACACACACAAAAACTTAAAATAACAGAAAAACATACACACACACACAAAAACATACACACACAATCACACTTAAAAACACACAAAATAAAAAACTTACTAAAACACGAGAACAAACACATACACACAAAAAAACTTACACACACACACAAAAACATACACACACAAAAAAAAACACACACAAAAAAAAGTACACACACACACACACACAAAATATTACGCACACACAAAAACTTACACACACACAAAAACTAACACACACACACACACAAAAACTTACACACACAAAAAAAAACTTACTCACACACAAAAAAAGCTTACACACACACACACACACAAAGATTTTGTGTGTGTGTGTGTGTGTAAGTTTTTATGTGTGTGTGAGTTTTTGTGTGTGTGTAAGTTTTTGTGTGTGTGTGTATGTTTTTTTTTGTGTGTATGTTTTTTTTTTTGTGTGTAATTTTTTGTGTGTGTGTGTGTGTAAGTTTGTGCGTGTGTTTGTGATGTTGTTTTTGTGAGAGTGGTTTGCTGTGTGT